>NW_023493725.1:92500-235000 GCF_013265735.2 Oncorhynchus mykiss | reverse complement strand
GAAGTCTTCTAGACCTGAGTTGTAATCGTTGATCAGAAGTCTTCATGGATCAGAAGTCTTCTGGACCTGAGTTGTAATCGTTGATCAAGAAGTCTTCTAGATCTGAGTTGTAATCGTTGATCAGAAGTCGTTGATCAGAAGTCTTCTAGACCTGAGTTGTAATCGTTGCTCAGAAGTCTTCTAGACCTAAGTTGTAATCGTTGCTCAGAAGTCTTCTAGACCTAAGTTGTAATCGTTGATCAGAAGTCGTTGCTCAGAAGTCTTCTAGACCTAAGTTGTAATCGTTGATCAGAAGTCGTTGATCAGAAGTCTTCTAGACCTGAGTTGTAATCGTTGCTCAGAAGTCTTCTAGACCTAAGTTGTAATCGTTGATCAGAAGTCTTCTAGACCTGAGTTGTAATCGTTGATCAGAAGTCTTCTAGACCTGAGTTGTAATCGTTGATCAGAAGTCTTCTAGACCTGAGTTGTAATCGTTGATCAGAAGTCTTCTAGACCTGAGTTGTAATCGTTGATCAGAAGTCTTCTAGACCTGAGTTGTCATCGTTGATCAGAAGTCTTCTAGACCTGAGTTGTAATCGTTGATCAGAAGTCTTCGTTGATCAGAAGTCTTCTAGACCTGAGTTGTAATCGTTGATCAGAAGTCTTCTAGACCTGAGTTGTAATCGTTGATCAAGAAGTCTTCTAGATCTGAGTTGTAATCGTTGATCAGAAGTCGTTGATCAGAAGTCTTCTAGACCTGAGTTGTAATCGTTGCTCAGAAGTCTTCTAGACCTAAGTTGTAATCGTTGATCAGAAGTCGTTGATCAGAAGTCTTCTAGACCTGAGTTGTAATCGTTGATCAGAAGTTGTTGACCAGAAGTCTTCTAGACCTGAGTTGTAATCGTTGATCAGAAGTCTTCTAGACCTGAGTTGTAATCGTTGATCAGAAGTCTTCTAGACCTGAGTTGTAATTGTTGATCAGAAGTCTTCTAGACCTGAGTTGTCATCGTTGATCAGAAGTCTTCTAGACCTGAGTTGTAATCGTTGATCAGAAGTCTTCGTTGATCAGAAGTCTTCTAGACCTGAGTTGTAATCATTGATCAGAAGTCTTCGTTGATCAAGAAGTCTTCGTTGATCAGAAGTCTTCTAGACCGGAGTTGTAATCGTTGATCAGAAGTCTTCTAGACCTGAGTTGTAATCGTTGATCAACCACACACAGACACATGTTGACTCTCTCTCTCTCTCTCTCTCTCTCTCTCTCTCTCTCTCTCTCTCTCTCTCTCTCTCTCTCTCTCTCTCTCTCTCTCTCTCAGACCACACACACAGACACATGTTGACTCCCTCTCTATCTCTCTCTGTCAGGTGTGGGATACCTGCACCACCTATAAATGTCAGAAGACTCTGGAGGGTCATGATGGAATCGTGCTGGCACTGTGTATACAGGGGTAAGGACACACGCACACACACACACACACACACACACACACACACACACACACACACACAGAGATAGAGTTGTGTTAATTCCAGTAGTAATAATAGCAGGACATATAATCATGTAGTCAGGCTTCAACGCTGCTGTTGTGTTGTGTATCTCTCACTCTTCTGTCTCTCCTTCTTCCCCCTCTCTCTCCTCTTCCTCTTCTCCCTCTCTCTCTCTCCTCTTCCCCCTCTCTCTCTCTCCTTCCCCTCTCGCTCTCTCCTCTTTCCCCTCTCACTCCCCTCTTTCCCCTCTCTCTCTCCTTCCCATCTCTCTCTCCTTCCCATCTCTCTCTCCTTCCCCTCCCTCTCTCTCCTTCCCCTCCCTCTCGCTCCTTCCCCTCTCGCTCTCTCCTCTTTCCCCTCTCGCTCTCTCCTCTTTCCCCTCTCGCTCTCTCCTCTTTCCCCTCTCGCTCTCTCCTCTTTCCCCTCTCGCTCTCTCCTCTTTCCCCTCTCGCTCTCCTCTCCCTCCCTGTAGGAACAGACTGTATAGTGGCTCAGCTGACTGCACCATCATAGTGAGTCTGTTCTGACTGTCTCTTATGAATTATCCTGTTTAACAACAGTAACACACCTACAGTCTGACTGTTGTCTCTTATAAACCACAACAACACACCTACAGTCTGACAGTTTATTAGGTACACCCATTTAGTACCAAGTCGGACCCCCCTTTGCCTCCAGAACAGCCTGAATTCTTCGGGGTATAAAACATTCCCCACACCATTACACCACTGCCATCAGCCTGTACCTGTGACACCAGGCAGGATCGCCGTTTCTTCTTGTTTTTAGCTGATATGAGGGGAACCCGGTGTGTTCGTCTGCTGCATTAGCCAATCCGTGACGAGGACCTACGAGTTGCGCGTTTCAGAGGTGCCCCGTTCTGCACGCCGCCGCTGTGGAACGCCTCTGTTATTTGACTGTTTGTTGTTTCTCCGTTCTCTGTAAACCCTCAGACGTGAAAAGTCCAGACGTTTCTGAGATACTGGAGCGCCCGGCACCGACGGTCGTACCACGCTCAAGGTCGCTCGTTTTTTATTCCCCGGTCTAACGTCCGATGGACCAGTAACTGAATGCCTCGATGCCTGTCTGCCTGCCTGCTTTATATAACAAGCTACGACCACCTGACTCACTGTCTGGAGGAGAGATCCATTATGGTGAATGGGACGGTGTACCTAATAAACTGTCTGATGGACCAGTAACTGAATGCCTCGATGCTTGTCTGCCTGTTTTATATAACAAGCTACAACCACGTGACTCACTGTCTGGAGGAGCCATCCATTGTAGTGAATGGAACGGTGTACCTAATAAACTGTCCGATGGACCAGTAACTGAATGCCTCGATGCCTGTCTGCCTGTTTTATATAACAAGCTACGACCACGTGACTCACTGTCTGGAGGAGCGATCCATTATGGTGAATGGGCCGGTGTACCTAATAAACTGTCCGATGGACCAGTAACTGAATGCCTCGATGCCTGTCTGCCTGTTTTATATAACAAGCTACGACCACGTGACTCACTGTCTGGAGGAGCGATCCATTATGGTTAATGGGCCGGTGTACCTAATAAACTGTCCGGTGTGTGTGTGTGTGTGTATATAACTATTATAACTCACCTTTTGTACATTTTTAATTTCTTTCACCTTTTATTTGAACTAAAGTCAAGTTAAGAACAAATACTCATTTACAATGACGGCCTCCTGTGGGGTCGGGGTCGGGGTCTGGGAATATGGAAATAGTTATTTAAAAATATAACACACAAATGTAGGACACAACACACATCACAACGAGACAACACAACACACATCACAACGAGACAACACAACACACATCACAACGAGACAACACAACACACATCACAACGAGACAACACAACATGAAAGAGACCTGAGACGACAACATGGCAACGCAGCAACACATAACGACCCAGCAGCAACACCTACACTGACTGTAGAACCATGACGACACAGCAGCAACACCTACACTGACTGTAGAACCATAACGACACAGCAGCAACACCTACACTGACTGTAGAACCATGACGACACAGCAGCAACACCTACACTGACTGTAGAACCATGACGACACAGCAGCAACACCTACACTGACTGTAGAACCATGACGACACAGCAGCAACACCTACACTGACTGTAGAACCATGACAACACATGACGACACAGCAGCAACACCTACACTGACTGTAGAACCATGACGACACAGCAGCAACACCTACACTGACTGTAGAACCATGACAACACATGACGACACAGCAGCAACACCTACACTGACTGTAGAACCATGATGTACTTTACCTAGATCATCAGCCCTGTGTCTGCTTTGTGTCCAACATGCCTCTTGTGCGTTCTCCCCCATCTCTCTCTCTCTCTCTCTCTCTCTCTTCTCTCTCCTGTCTCTCTTCTCTCTCCTGTCTCCTGTCTCCTGTCTCTCTTCTCTCTTCTCTCTTCTATCTCTCTCTCTCTCCTGTCTCTCTCTCTCTCTTCTCTCTCTCTGTGTCTCCTCTCTCTCTCTCTTCTGTCTCTCTGTCTCTCTCTCTCTCTCCCCTGTCTCTCTCTCTCCCCTGTCTCTCTCTCTGTATGTTATGTAGGTGTGGGACGTCCAGACCCTGCAGAAGGTGAACACAATCCGTGCCCATGACAACCCGGTGTGTACGCTGGTGTCCTCCCACAGCATGCTGTTCAGCGGATCCCTCAAGGCCATCAAGGTAGAGCCGGAGACCGTTTTTAAAAATAGAGGCCGAGAAGCTGCTTCCTTCACTTTCCTGGTGTCAGTAGAGACAGAGATGTGGAGAGAGACGGTTCCTCTCTTTCCTGGTGTCAGGAGAGACAGAGATGTGGAGAGAGACGGTTCCTCTCTTTCCTGGTGTCAGGATGTGGAGAGAGACGGTTCCTCTCTTTCCTGGTGTCAGGATGTGGAGAGAGACGGTTCCTCTCTTTCCTGGTGTCAGGATGTGGAGAGAGACGGTTCCTCTCTTTCCTGGTGTCAGGATGTGGAGAGAGACGGTTCCTCTCTTTCATGGTGTCAGGATGTGGAGAGAGACGGTTCCTCTCTTTCCTGGTGTCAGGATGTGGAGAGAGACGGTTCCTCTCTTTCCTGGTGTCAGGATGTGGAGAGAGACGGTTCCTCTCTTTCCTGGTGTCAGGATGTGGAGAGAGACGGTTCCTCTCTTTCCTGGTGTCAGGATGTGGAGAGAGACGGTTCCTCTCTTTCCTGGTGTCAGGATGTGGAGAGAGACGGTTCCTCTCTTTCCTGGTGTCAGGATGTGGAGAGAGACGGTTCCTCTCTTTCCTGGTGTCAGGATGTGGAGAGAGACGGTTCCTCTCTTTCCTGGTGTCAGGAGAGACGGTTCCTCTCTTTCCTGGTGTCAGGAGAGACGGTTCCTCTCTTTCCTGGTATCAAGAGACCGATGTGGAGAGAGACGGTTCCTCTCTTTCCTGGAGTCAGGATGTGGAGAGAGACGGTTCCTCCCTTTCCTGGTGTCAGGAGAGACAGAGATGTGGAGAGAGACGGTTCCTCCCTTTCCTGGTGTCAGGAGAGACAGAGATGTGGAGAGAGACGGTTCCTCTCTTTCCTGGTGTCAATAGACAGAGAGAGACGGTTCCTCTCTTTCCTGGTGTCAGGAGAGACAGAGATGTGGATAGACGGTTCCTCTCTTTCCTGGTGTCAGTAGACAGAGATGTGGAGAGAGACAGTTCCTCTCTTTCCTGGTGTCAGTAGAGACAGAGATGTGGATAGAGACGGTTCCTCTCTTTCCTGGTGTCAGTAGAGACAGAGATGTGGATAGAGACGGTTCCTCTCTTTCCTGGTGTCAGTAGAGACAGAGATGTGGATAGAGACGGTTCCTCTCTTTCCTGGTGTCAGTAGACAGAGAGAGACGGTTCCTCTCTTTCCTGGTGTCAGGATGTGGAGAGAGACGGTTCCTCTTTCCTGGTGTCAGGATGTGGAGAGAGACGGTTCCTCTCTTTCCTGGTGTCAGGAGAGACAGAGATGTGGAGAGACGGTTCCTCTCTTTCCTGGTGTCAGGATGTGGAGAGAGACGGTTCCTCTCTTTCCTGGTGTCAGGATGTGGAGAGAGACGGTTCCTCTCTTTCCTGGTGTCAGGAGAGACAGAGATGTGGAGAGTGACGGTTCCTCTCTTTCCTGGTGTCAGTAGACAGAGATGTGGAGAGAGACAGTTCCTCTCTTTCCTGGTGTCAGTAGAGACAGAGATGTGGATAGAGACGGTTCCTCTCTTTCCTGGTGTCAGTAGAGACAGAGATGTGGATAGAGACGGTTCCTCTCTTTCCTGGTGTCAGTAGAGACAGAGATGTGGATAGAGACGGTTCCTCTCTTTCCTGGTGTCAGTAGAGACAGAGATGTGGATAGAGACGGTTCCTCTCTTTCCTGGTGTCAGTAGACAGAGAGAGACGGTTCCTCTCTTTCCTGGTGTCAGGATGTGGAGAGAGACGGTTCCTCTTTCCTGGTGTCAGGATGTGGAGAGAGACGGTTCCTCTCTTTCCTGGTGTCAGGAGAGACAGAGATGTGGAGAGACGGTTCCTCTCTTTCCTGGTGTCAGGATGTGGAGAGAGACGGTTCCTCTCTTTCCTGGTGTCAGGATGTGGAGAGAGACGGTTCCTCTCTTTCCTGGTGTCAGGAGAGACAGAGATGTGGAGAGTGACGGTTCCTCTCTCTCCTGGTGTCAGACAGAGATGTGGAGAGAGACGGTTCCTCTCTTTCCTGGTGTCAGGAGACAGAGTGGTGATTGGTTTGTATCCAGTGACATCATTCAGCTGTAATTCTCCAATGCGGTGTGTCCGTACGCTGTGATCTGCAAGGTAAATAATGAAATAGATGGGGATCGATACAGCGCCCCGTTATCTGAGGATAAGGCACATATTAATTATTAATAATGAGCAGGAGAAACAGTTCAGTTCAGAACAAAATGTTTTTAAACTTGTCTTTTTTTTAATGCCCCGGGGTGAAAAAATAATCTTGACACTCAGTAACTGTTTGTGTCACCTTTTAGCAGCAATGACTCCAACCAACCACTTCCTGTAGTTGTTGACCAACCAACCACGTCCTGTAGTTGTTGACCAACCAACCACTTCCTGTAGTTGTTGACCAGTCTCCCACTTCCCTGTGGAGGAATTGTGAAATGTAACTGTTAATTTCAGGTCCTGCTACGTCGTCTGTGTCGAGGGACTGGTCTTTACCTCGGCCTTTCGAACACGTTGACTTTGTGTTGATTTTTCAACCATTCTGATGGTGAGACTCTGGCTTGTGTGATTGTTTTAAATCGTCGTCTCGCTGCACGACTCAGCTTGGGCTTCAGCTCACCGACGGATGGGTCTGACTTCGTCTCGCTGCACGACTCAGCTCGGGCTTCAGCTCACAGACGGATGGGTCTGACTTCGTCTCGCTGCACGACTCAGCTCGGGCTTCAGCTCACAGACGGATGGGTCTGACTTCGTCTCGCTGCACGACTCAGCTTGGGCTTCAGCTCACAGACGGATGGGTCTGACGTCTCGCTGCACGACTCAGCTTGGGCTTCAGCTCACAGACGGATGGGTCTGACTTCGTCTCGCTGCACGACTCAGCTTGGGCTTCAGCTCACAGACGGATGGGTCTGACTTCGTCTCGCTGCACGACTCAGCTCGGGCTTCAGCTCACAGACGGATGGGTCTGACATCGTCTCGCTGCACGACTCAGCTTGGGCTTCAGCTCACAGACGGATGGGTCTGACATCGTCTCGCTGCACGACTCAGCTTGGGCTTCAGCTCACAGACGGATGGGTCTGACTTCGTCTCGCTGCACGACTCAGCTTGGGCTTCAGCTCACAGACGGATGGGTCTGACTTCGTCTCGCTGCACGACTCAGCTTGGGCTTCAGCTCACAGACGGATGGGTCTGACTTCGTCTCGCTGCACGACTCAGCTCGGGCTTCAGCTCACAGATGGATGGGTCTGACATCGTCTCGCTGCACGACTCAGCTTGGGCTTCAGCTCACAGACGGATGGGTCTGACATCGTCTCGCTGCACGACTCAGCTTGGGCTTCAGCTCACAGACGGATGGGTCTGACTTCGTCTCGCTGCACGACTCAGCTCGGGCTTCAGCTCACAGACGGATGGGTCTGACTTCGTCTCGCTGCACGACTCAGCTCGGGCTTCAGCTCACAGACGGATGGGTCTGACGTCTCGCTGCACGACTCAGCTCGGGCTTCAGCTCACAGACGGATGGGTCTGACATCGTCTCGCTGCACGACTCAGCTCGGGCTTCAGCTCACAGACGGATGGGTCTGACATCGTCTCGCTGCACGACTCAGCTTGGGCTTCAGCTCACAGACGGATGGGTCTGACATCGTCTCGCTGCACGACTCAGCTTGGGCTTCAGCTCACAGACGGATGGGTCTGACGTCGTCTCTGATTCAGAATTCATGGCTCCTTCGTTTAAGGCGACTGGTCGTCCTGAGGCAGCAGAGCCTCGCCCCAAACCACACCACTACCATCACACCACTACCATCACACCACTACCATCACACCGCTACCACCACACCACTACCACCACACCACTACCACCACACCACTACCACACCACTACCATCACACCACTACCACCACACCACTACCATCACACTACCACACTACCACCATCACACCACTACCACTCCACTACCATCACACCACTACCATCACACCACTACCATCACACCACTACCACCACACCACTACCACCACACCACTACCACCACACCACCACCATCACTCCACTACCATCACACCACCACCATCACTCCACTACCATCACACCACCACTACCATCACACGACCACCATCACTCCACTACCATCACACCACCACCACCATCACACGACCACCACCATCACACCACCACCATCACACCACCACCACCATCACACCACCACTACCATCACACCACCACTACCATCACACCACCACTACCATCACACCACCACTACCATCACACCACCACTACCATCACACCACCACTACCATCACACCACCACTACCATCACACCATCACTCCACCACCATCACTCCACTACCATCACTCCACCACCATCACACCACCACCATCACACCACTACCATCACACCACAACTCCACTACCATTACACCATCACACCATCACCATCACACCATCACACCACTACCATCACACCATCACACCATCACCACCACACCACTACCATCACCATCACACCACCACCATCACACCACTACCATCACTCCACTACCATCACTACACTACCATCACACCACCACTACCATCACACCACTACCACCATCACACCACTACCATCACACCACCACACCATCACCACCACCATCACCACTACCATCACTCCACCACTCCACCACCATCACACCACCACCATCACTCCACCATTCCACCACCATCACACCACCACCATCACACCACCACCATCACACCCCCACCATCACACCACCACCATCACACCACTACCATCACTCCACCACTCCACCACCATCACACCACTACCATCACACCACTACCATCACACCCCTACCATCACTCCACCATCACTCCACTACCATCACACCATCACTCCATCACTCCACTACCATCACTCCACTACCATCACTCCACCACTACCATCACACCACCACTACCATCACACCACCACTACCATCACACCACCATCATCACACCACCACCATCACACCACCACCATCACACCACCACCATCACACCACTACCATCACACCACCACCATCACACCACTACCATCACTCCACTACCGTCACACCACTATCACCACTACCATCACACCACCACTACCATCACACCACCACCATCACACCACTACCATCACACCACTACCATCACACCCCTACCATCACTCCACCATCACTCCACTACCATCACACCATCACTCCACTACCATCACTC
Organism: Oncorhynchus mykiss; assembly: GCF_013265735.2. Taxonomy (NCBI): domain Eukaryota; kingdom Metazoa; phylum Chordata; class Actinopteri; order Salmoniformes; family Salmonidae; genus Oncorhynchus; species Oncorhynchus mykiss. Next base: position 225,617 of record NW_023493725.1, on the reverse strand, counting down.
CACTACCATCACTCCACTACCATCACTCCACCACTACCATCACACCACCACTACCATCACACCACCACACCATCACACCACCACTACCATCACACCACCATCATCACTCAACCATCATCACACCACTACCATCACACCACTACCATCACATCACTACCATCACACCACTATCATCACACCACTATCATCACTCCACTATCATCACTCCACTATCATCACTCCACTACCATCACTCCACTACCATCACTCCACTACCATCACACCACTATCATCACTCCACTATCATCACTCCACTATCATCACTCCACCACCATCACACCACCACCATCACACCACTACCATCACACCACCACCATCACACCACTACCATCACTCCACTACCATCACTCCACTACCATCACACCACTACCATCACACCACCACCATCACACCACTACCATCACTCCACCACTCCACCACCATCACACCACTACCATCACACCACTACCATCACACCCCTACCATCACTCCACTACCATCACACCATCACTCCACTACCATCACACCACCACTACCATCACACCACCACTACCATCACACCACCACTACCATCACACCACTACCATCACACCACCACTACCATCACACCACCACTACCATCACACCACCATCATCACTCCACCATCATCACTCCACCATCATCACACCACCACCATCACACCACCACCATCACTCCACCATCACACCACTACCATCACACCACTACCATCACACCACTACCATCACTCCACCATCATCACACCACCACCATCACACCACCACCATCACACCACCACCATCACACCACTACCATCACTCCACTACCGTCACACCACTACCATCACACCACCACCATCACCACTACCATCACACCACCACTACCATCACACCACCACTACCATCACACCACCACCATCACACCACTACCATCACACCACTACCATCACACCCCTACCATCACTCCACCATCACTCCACTACCATCACACCATCACACCATCACTCCACTACCATCACTCCACTACCATCACTCCACTACCATCACTCCACTACCATCACACCACCACTACCATCACACCACCACACCATCACACCACCACTACCATCACACCACCATCATCACTCAACCATCATCACACCACTACCATCACTCCACTACCATCACATCACTACCATCACACCACTATCATCACACCACTATCATCACTCCACTACCATCACTCCACTACCATCACTCCACTACCATCACTCCACGACCATCACTCCACTACCATCACACCACTACCATCACACCACTATCATCACTCCACTATCATCACTCCACCACCATCACACCACCACCATCACACCACTACCATCACACCACCACCATCACACCACTACCATCACTCCACTACCATCACTCCACTACCATCACTCCACTACCATCACACCACTACCATCACACCACCACCATCACCACTACCATCACTCCACCACTCCACCACCATCACACCACTACCATCACACCACTACCATCATACCCCTACCATCACTCCACTACCATCACACCATCACACCATCACACCACTACCATCACACCACCACTACCATCACACCACCACTACCATCACACCACTACCATCACACCACCACTACCATCACACCACCACTACCATCACACCACCATCATCACTCCACCATCATCACTCCACCATCATCACACCACCACCATCACTCCACCATCACACCACTACCATCACACCACTACCATCACACCACTACCATCACACCACCATCATCACTCCACCACCATCACACCACCACCATCACTCCACTACCGTCACACCACTACCATCACACCACCACCATCACCACTACCATCACACCACTACCATCACACCACTACCATCACACCCCTGCCATCACTCCACCATCACTCCACTACCATCACACCATCACTCCACTACCATCACTCCACTACCATCACTCCACTACCATCACACCACCACTACCATCACACCACCACTACCATCACACCACTACCATCACACCACCACACCATCACACCACCACTACCATCACACCACTACCATCACACCACCATCATCACACCACTACCATCACATCACTACCATCACACCACTATCATTACACCACTATCATCACACCACTATCATCACACCACTATCATCACTCCACCACCATCACACCACCACCATCACACCACCACCATCACACCACTACCATCACACCACTACCATCACACCACCACCATCACACCACCACCATCACACCACTACCATCACTCCACTACCATCACTCCACTACCATCACTCCACTACCATCACACCACTACCATCACACCACCACCATCACCACTACCATCACTCCACCACTCCACCACCATCACACCACTACCATCACACCCCTACCATCACTCCACTACCATCACACCATCACACCATCACTCCACTACCATCACTCCACTACCATCACACCACCACTACCATCACACCACCACTACCATCACACCACCACTACCATCACACCACTACCATCACACCACCACTACCATCACACCACTACCATCACACCACCACTACCATCACACCACCACCATCATCACACCACCATCATCACTCCACCATCATCACTCCACCATCATCACACCACCACCATCACTCCACCATCACACCACTACCATCACACCACTACCATCACACCACCATCACACCACTACCATCACACCACTACCATCACACCACTATCATCACTCCACTACCATCACACCACTACCATCACACCACTACCATCACACCACTACCATCACACCACTACCATCACACCACTACCATCACACCACTACCATCACTGTGTTGACCGTTGGGTACGAGGTCCTTACTGTGGAATACAGTGTGTTAGGTTTGTTAGACATTACAGGGACTCATGTCGTCCAGGTCCTTACTGTGGAATACAGCTTTAACCTTTAACCCCAGACCTCCTCTTTCTGTACAGCACCTCGGGTCTTCTGATTTGCCTTTTCTACTGAGACGAGAGGACAGACAGAATCACAGAGAGAGAGAGAGAGAGAGTGAGAGAGAGAGAGAGTGAGAGAGAGAGAGAGTGAGTGAGTGAGAGAGTGAGTGAGTGAGAGAGTGAGAGAGAGAGAGTGAGAGAGAGAGTGAGAGAGAGAGTGAGAGAGAGAGAGAGAGTGAGTGAGTGAGTGAGTGAGTGAGAGTGAGTGAGAGAGAGTGAGAGAGAGTGAGAGAGAGTGAGAGAGAGTGAGAGAGAGTGAGAGAGAGTGAGAGAGAGTGAGAGAGAGTGAGAGTGAGAGGGAGGAATGATCCCACTATTGAAAGGGATTTCCCCTCTTCCACAACTCTGTCTTTCCCTGAAGTGTTTCAATGACATCATCTGTTGTTAACGCCTGATGACTTTCTAACTGTGTGTGTAATAATACTGCCCTGCTCTAAATGTGTGGTTCTCACCGATCTGTCTGTTAGCTAATCTCTTTTTTTTCTCGCTCCCTCTCTGTCCTCTATCTTTTTCCCCTTCATCTCTCCCTCTTCTCCTCCCCTCTTGTCTCCCTCCCTCCCTCTCCCCTCCCTCCCTCTCCCCTCTATCTTTTTCCCCTTCATCTCTCCCTCTTCCCCTCCCTCCCTCCCTCCCTCCCTCCCTCCCTCCCTCTCCCCTCTATATTTTTCCCCTTCATCTCTCCCTCTTCTCCTCCCCTCTTCTCTCCTCCTCCCCTCTTGTCTCCCTCCAGGTGTGGGACATAGTGGGGACAGAGTTGAAGCTGAAGAAGGAGTTAACAGGACTGAACCACTGGGTTCGTGCTCTGGTGGCCTCTCAGAACCACCTCTACAGTGGATCATACCAGACCATCAAGGTAGGAGGACAGGAAGTGTGTGTGTGTGTGTGTGTCATCATAGTTAAAGCATGGGGATGTGTGGTTGTACTTGGCTACGTTACTAAATATAGAAACACAGGAACTCGGTGTGATTGTTCTCCTCTGCTGCCTCACTGTTCTGGGTGGAGAGAGAGAGAGAGAGAGAGGGAGAGAGAGAGACGTAGGGTGTGACTGTGACTGTTCTCCTCTGGTGCCTCACTGTTCTGGGTGGAGGGAGAGACTCTAATGAAGACTCAGGGGAGGGAGAGAGACAGAGGGGTGGAAACAAGAGAGAGGGAGACAGAGGAGAGGAAGATGGAGGTGTTGTGTTCATGAGGGACACGTTGTGAAGTCTGTCTGTCTGTAAAACAAGTGTGGAGGCCAGACAATACTGGCAACATTCTCTCACATCTTTCTTTGTCCCTCTTCTTCTCTCTCTTCTCCTCTCTCTTCTCCATCCCTCTCTTCTCCTCTCTTCTCTTCCTCTCTTCTCTTCCTCTCTTCTCCTCTCTTCTCCATCCCTCTCTTCTCTCTCTTCTCCTCTCTTCTCTTCCTCTCTTCTCCATCCCTCTCTTCTCCATCCCTCTCTTGCTCTCACACCTCTGTCCCTCCCCCCTTTCTCTCCTTTCCCCATCTCTCCACCACATCATGGCATGTTTTGGAGGAGCTCTCTGATTGGTGGAGCATGTGAACATTCCACCATTGCTATGGGGATGGAAGTTGATGACTTGCAGCTGTGGTTTCTGTCTTTCTACAGCTGATAAGAGAATCTGTCTGTCTATTTATTTGTGTTCTCTGGCTTCAGTACAGTGAATAACAATTCTAGACTTAATAAAACTGTCCTCTCTCCTCCCCCTACCTCCTCTCTCCTCCCCCTACCTCCTCTCTCCTCCCCCTACCTCCTCTCTCCTCCCCCTACCTCCTCTCTCCTCCCCCTACCTCCTCTCTCCTCCCCCTACCTCCTCTCTCCTCCCCCTACCTCCTCTCTCCTCTCCCTACCTCCTCTCTCTTCCCCCTACCTCCTCTCTCCTCCCCCTACTCTCCTCTCTCCTCCCCCTACCTCCTCTCTCCTCCCCCTACCTCCTCTCTCCTCCCCTACCTCCTCTCTCCTCCCCCTACCTCCTCTCTCCTCCCCCTACCTCCTCTCTCCTCTCTCCTCCCCCTACCCCCCTCTCTCCTCCCCCTACCCTCCTCTCTCCTCTCTCCTCCCCCTACCGCCTCTCTCCTCCCCCTGCCTCCTCTCTCCTCTCTCCTCCCCCTACCTCCTCTCTCCTCTCTCCTCCCCCTACCCCCCTCTCTCCTCTCTCTACCCTCCTCTCTCCTCTCTCCTCCCCCTACCCCCCTCTCTCCTCTCTCTACCCTCCTCTCTCCTCCCCCTACCCTCCTCTCTCCTCCCCCTCCTCTCTCCTCCCTCTCCTCTCCCCTCTCTCCTCCCCCTACCCTCCTCTCTCCTCCCCCTACCCTCCTCTCTCCTCCCCCTACCCTCCTCTCTCCTCCCCCTACCCTCCTCTCTCCTCCCCCTACCCTCCTCTCTCCTACCCTCCTCTCTCTTTTCTCCTCCCCAACCATCCTCTCTCCTACCATCCTCTCTCCTCCCCCTACCCTCCTCTCTCCTCCCCCTCCCCCCTCTCCTACCCTCCTCTCTCCTCACCCTACCCTCATCTCTCCTCCCCCTCCCCCCTCTCCTCTCTCCTCACCCTACCCTCATCTCTCCTCCCCCTACTCCCCTCTCCTATATCTTCTCTCCTACCCTCCTCTCTCCTTCCCCTCTCCTATCCTCCTCTCTCCTACCCTCCTCTCTCCTTCCCCTACCCTCCTCTCTCATACCCTCCTCTCTCCTCACCCTACCCTCATCTCTCCTCCCCCTCCCCCCTCTCCCCCCTCTCTCTCCTCACCCTACCCTCATCTCTCCTCCCCCTACTCCCCTCTCCTATCTCTTCTCTCCTACCCTCCTCTCTCCTTCCCCTCTCCTACCCTCCTCTCTCCTCTCTCCTACCCTCCTCTCTCCTCTCTCCTACCCTCCTCTCTCCTTCCCCTACCCTCCTCTCTCCTACCCTCCTCTCTCCTCCCTCTCCTACCCTCCTCTCTTCTCCCCCTACCCTCCTCTCTCCTCCCTCTCCCATCCCCTACTCGACTCTTCCTCTCTCCTACCCTCCCCTCTCTCCTCCCTCTCCTATCCCCCTACCCTCCTCTCTCCTACCCTCCTCTCTCCTCCTCTCTCCTACCCTCCTCTCTCCACCCCCAACCCTCCTCTCTCCTCCCCCAACCCTCCTCTCTCCTCCCCCAACCCTCCTCTCTCCTCCCCCAATCCTCCTCTCTACTCTCTCCTACCCTCCTCTCTACTCTCTCCTACCCTCCTCTCTCCTACCCTCCTCTCTCCTCCCTCTCCTCCCCTCCCCCCTCCTCCCCCCCTCTCTCTCCTCCCTCTCCCCCTCCTCTCTCCTCCCTCTCCCCCTCTCCTCTCCCCGGTCATCAGATCTGGGACATCCGTTCCCTGGACTGTGTTCATGTCCTCCAGACCAGTGGGGGCAGTGTCTATTCCATCGCTGTCACCAACCATCACATCGTCTGTGGCACCTACGAGAACCTTATACACGTAAGACACACACACACACACACACACACACACACACACACACACACACACACATATACAGAGATACATATATCCTCAAGGGGACATGATTTATACCGTCTTCATGGGGACATGATTTATACCGTCCTCATGGGGACATGATTTATACCGTCCTCAAGGGGACATGATTTATACCGTCTTCAAGGGGACATGATTTATACCGTCTTCAAGGGGACATGATTTAGACTGTCCTCAAGGGGACATGATTTAGACCGTCCTCAAGGGGACATGATTTAGACCGTCCTCAAGGGGACATGATTTAGACCGTCCTCAAGGGGACATGATTTAGACCGTCCTCAAGGGGACATGATTTAGACCGTCCTCAAGGGGACATGATTTAGACCGTCCTCAAGGGGACATGATTTAGACCGTCCTCAAGGGGACATGATTTAGGCCGTACTCAAGGGGACATGATTTAGGCCGTCCTCAAGGGGACATGATTTAGCATCGGTTTGGACATGAGGCTGTAGCCAATACCCAGATCAGCATCGGGTTGGACATGAGGCTGTAGCCATTACCCAGATCAGCATCGGGTTGGACATGAGGCTGTAGCCAATACCCAGATCAGCATCGGGTTGGACATGAGGCTGTAGCCATTACCCAGATCAGCATCGGGTTGGACATGAGGCTGTAGCTATTACCCAGGTCAGCATCGGGTTGGACATGAGGCTGTAGCCAATACCCAGATCAGCATCGGGTTGGACATGAGGCTGTAGCCAATACCCAGATCAGCATCGGGTTGGACATGAAGCTGTAGCTATTACCCAGATCAGCATCGGGTTGGACATGAGGCTGTAGCCATTACCCAGATCAGCATCGGGTTGGACATGAGGCTGTAGCTATTACCCAGATCAGCATCGGGTTGGACATGAGGCTGTAGCCATTACCCAGATCAGCATCGGGTTGGACATGAGGCTGTAGCCATTACCCAGATCAGCATCGGGTTGGACATGAGGCTGTAGCCATTACCCAGATCAGCATCGGGTTGGACATGAGGCTGTAGCCATTATCCAGATCAGCATCGGGTTGGACATGAGGCTGTAGCCATTACCCAGATCAGCATCGGGTTGGACATGAGGCTGTAGCCATTACCCAGATCAGCATCGGGTTGGACATGAGGCTGTCAGCATCGGGTTGGACATGAGGCTGTAGCCATTACCCAGATCAGCATCGGGTTGGACATGAGGCTGTAGCTATTACCCAGATCAGCATCTTGTTGGACATGAGGCTGTAGCCAATACCCAGATCAGCATCGGGTTGGACATGAGGCTGTAGCCAATACCCAGACCAGCATCGGGTTGGACATGAGGCTGTCAGCATCGGGTTGGACATGAGGCTGTCAGCATCGGGTTGGACATGAGGCTGTCAGCATTGGGTTGGACATGAGGCTGTAGCCATTGCCCAGATCAGCATCGGGTTGGACATGAGGCTGTAGCCAATACCCAGATCATTATTGGGTTGGACATGAGGCTGTAGCCATTACCCAGATCAGCATCGGGTTGGACATGAGGCTGTAGCCAATACCCAGATCAGCATCGGGTTGGACATGAGGCTGTAGCTAATACCCAGATCAGCATCGGGTTGGACATGAGGCTGTAGCCAATACCCAGATCAGCATCGGGTTGGACATGAGGCTGTCAGCATCGGGTTGGACATGAAGCTGTAGCCAATACCCAGATCAGCATCGGGTTGGACATGAGGCTGTAGCCAATACCCAGATCAGCATCGGGTTGGACATGAGGCTGTAGCCATTACCCAGATCAGCATCGGGTTGGACATGAGGCTGTAGCCATTACCCAGATCAACATCGGGTTGGACATGAGGCTGTAGCCATTACCCAGATCAGCATCGGGTTGGACATGAGGCTGTAGCCAATACCCAGATCAGCATCGGGTTGGACATGAGGCTGTAGCCAATACCCAGATCAGCATCGGGTTGGACATGAGGCTGTAGCCAATACCCAGATCAACATCGGGTTGGACATGAGGCTGTAGCCATTACCCAGATCAGCATCGGGTTGGACATGAGGCTGTAGCCAATACCCAGATCAGCATCGGGTTGGACATGAGGCTGTAGCCAATACCCAGATCAACATCGGGTTGGACATGAGGCTGTAGCCATTACCCAGATCAGCATCGGGTTGGACATGAGGCTGTAGCCATTACCCAGATCAGCATCGGGTTGGACATGAGGCTGTTGGCCTCTCTGATCCAATTCTGATCGCAGTAATTGTTTTTGATATTGTGATATTTATGTGGTTTAAAAAAAATAATAATAATGTACTTGGCCAACTTCCTGTCCTGGACAGTAGGGGACAGTGTTTTTAATGTGGATCCCTGATGTGTTCTCTAGGTCTGGGATATAGAGTCTCAGGTCCGGACCCTAACGGGTCATGTGGGGACAGTGTTTTTAATGTGGATCCCTGATGTGTTCTCTAGGTCTGGGATATAGAGTCTCAGGTCCGGACCCTAACGGGTCATGTGGGGGACAGTGTTTTTAATGTGGATCCCTGATGTATTCTCTAGGTCTGGGATATAGAGTCCAAGGAGCAGGTCCGGACCCTAACGGGTCATGTGTGGGACAGTGTTTTTAATGTGGATCCCTGATGATGTGTTCTCTAGGTCTGGGATATAGAGTCTCAGGTCTGGACCCTAACGGGTCATGTGGGGGACAGTGTTTTTAATGTGGATCCCTGATGTGTTCTCTAGGTCTGGGATATTGAGTCCAAGGAGCAGGTCCGGACCCTAACGGGTCATGTGGGGACAGTGTACGCTCTAGCAGTCATCTCTACACCAGACCAGACCAAGGTGTTCAGCGCCTCCTATGACCGCTCACTCAGGGTAAGTCTGTCTGTTACGGTCTGTCTCTCTTACCGTCTGTCTCTCTTACCGTCTGTCTCTCTTAGCGTCTGTCTCTCTTAGCGTCTGTCTCTCTTAGCGTCTGTCTCTCTTAGCGTCTGTCTCTCTTAGCGTCTGTCTCTCTTAGCGTCTGTCTCTCTTAGCGTCTGTCTCTCTTAGCGTCTGTCTCTCTTAGCGTCTGTCTCTCTTAGCGTCTGTCTCTCTTTGCGTCTGTCTCTCTTTGCGTCTGTCTCTCTTAGCGTCTGTCTCTCTTAGCGTCTGTCTCTCTTAGCGTCTGTCTCTCTTAGCGTCTGTCTCTCTTAGTGTCTGTCTCTCTTAGCGTCTGTCTCTCTGACCGTCTGTCTCTCTGACCGTCCTGTCTCTCTGACCGTCCTGTCTCTCTGACCGTCCTGTCTCTCTGACCGTCCTGTCTCTCTGACCGTCCTGTCTCTCTGACCGTCCGTCTCTCTTACCGCCTGTCTCTCTTACCGCCTGACCACCATCTATCTGACCGGTCTGACCACCATCTCTCTGACCTGTCTGTCTGACCATCTATCTGACCACCTATCTGACCTGTCTGACCGACCACCTATCTGACCTGTCTGACCGACCATCTATCTGACCTGTCTGACCACCACCTGTCTGACCACCATATACAGTGCCTTGCGAAAGTATTCGGCCCCCTTGAACTTTGCGACCTTTTGCCACATTTCAGGCTTCAAACATAAAGATATAAAACTGTATTTTTTGTGAAGAATCAACAACAAGTGGGACACAATCATGAAGTGGAACGACATTTATTGGATATTTCAAACTTTTTTAACAATTCAAAAACTGAAAAATTGGGCGTGCAAAATTATTAAGCCCCTTTACTTTCAGTGCAGCAAACTCTCTCCAGAAGTTCAGTGAGGATCTCTGAATGATCCAATGTTGACCTAAATGACTAATGATGATAAATACAATCCACCTGAGTGTAATCAAGTCTCCGTATAAATGCACCTGCACTGTGATAGTCTCAGAGGTCCGTTAAAAGCGCAGAGAGCATCATGAAGAACAAGGAACACACCAGGCAGGTCCGAGATACTGTTGTGAAGAAGTTTAAAGCCGGATTTGGATACAAAAAGATTTCCCAAGCTTTAAACATCCCAAGGAGCACTGTGCAAGTGATAATATTGAAATGGAAGGAGTATCAGACCACTGCAAATCTACCAAGACCTGGCCGTCCCTCTAAACTTTCAGCTCATACAAGGAGAAGACTGATCAGAGATGCAGCCAAGAGGCCCATGATCACTCTGGATGATCTGCAGAGATCTACAGCTGAGGTGGGAGACTCTGTCCATAGGACAACAATTAGTCGTATATTGCACGAATCTGGCCTTTATGGAAGAGTGGCAAGAAGAAAGCCATTTCTTAAAGATATCCATAAAAAGTGTTGTTTAAAGTTTGCCACAAGCCACCTGGGAGACACACCAAACATGTGGAAGAAGGTGCTCTGGTCAGATGAAACCAAAATTTAACTTTTTGGCAACAATGCAAGACGTTATGTTTGGCGTAAAAGCAACGCAGCTCATCACCCTGAACACACCATCCCCACTGTCAAACATGGTGGTGGCAGCATCATGCTTTGGGCCTGCTTTTCTTCAGCAGGGACAGGGAAGATGGTTAAAATTGATGGGAAGATGGATGGAGCCAAATACAGGACCATTCTGGAAGAAAACCTGATGGAGTCTGCAAAAGACCTGAGACTGGGATGGAGATTTGTCTTCCAACAAGACAATGATCCAAAACATAAAGCAAAATCTACAATGGAATGGTTCAAAAATAAACATATCCAGGTGTTAGAATGGCCAAGTCAAAGTCCAGACCTGAATCCAATCGAGAATCTGTGGAAAGAACTGAAAACTGCTGTTCACAAATGCTCTCCATCCAACCTCACTGAGCTCGAGCTGTTTTGCAAGGAGGAATGGGAAAAAAATGTGCAAAACTGATAGAGACATACCCCAAGTGACTTACAGCTGTAATCGCAGCAAAAGGTGGCGCTACAAAGTATTAACTTAAGGGGGCTGAATAATTTTGCACGCCCAATTTTTCAGTTTTTGATTTGTTAAAAAAGTTTGAAATATCCAATAAATGTCGTTCCACTTCATGATTGTGTCCCACTTGTTGTTGATTCTTCACAAAAAAATACAGTTTTATATCTTTATGTTTGAAGCCTGAAATGTGGCAAAAGGTCGCAAAGTTCAAGGGGGCCAAATACTTTCGCAAGGCACTGTATCTGACCTGTCTGACCATCTATCTGATCTATCTGACCTGTCTGACTACCACCTGTCTGACCATCTATCTGACCTGTCTGACCATCTATCTGATCTATCTGACCTGTCTGACTACCACCTGTCTGACCATCTATCTGACCTGTCTGACCATCTATCTGATCTATCTGACCAGTCTGACTACCACCTGTCTGACCATCTATCTGACCTGTCTGACCATCTATCTGATCTATCTGACCTGTCTGACCACCACCTGTCTGACCACCATCTATCTGACCTGTCTGACCATCTTTCTGACCTGTCTGACCACCTGTCTGACCACCTGTCTGACCATCTCTGACCTGTCTGACCGACCATCCATCTGACCTGTCTGTCTGACCATCTATCTGACCTGTCTGTCTGACCATCTATCTGACCTGTCTGTCTGACCATCTATCTGACCTGTCTGTCTGACCATCTATCTGACCTGTCTGTCTGACCATCTATCTGACCTTTCTGTCTGACCATCTATCTGACCTGTCTGTCTGACCATCTATCTGACCTGTCTGTCTGACCATCTATCTGGCCTGTCTGACCATCTGTCTGTCCACCATCTATCTGACCTGTCTGTCCACCATCTATCTGACCTGTCTGTCCACCATCTATCTGACCTGTCTGTCCACCATCTGACCTGTCTGTCTGACCATATATCTGACCTGTTGGTCTGACCATATATCTGACCTGCCTGACAACCATATATTTGACCTGCCTGACCATCTGTCTGACCGTCTGTCTGACCGTCTGTCTGACCGTCTGTCTGACCGTCTGTCTGACCACCTGTCTGATAACCTGTCTGACCTGTCTGTCCACTTCCTGTCTGACCATCTATCTGACCTGTCTGACCATCTATCTGACCTGTCTGACCATCTATCTGACCTGTCTGTCCCATCTATCTGACCTGTGTTTCCACTTCCTATCTGACCTATCTGACCACCTGTCTGACCACCTGTCTGACCACCTGTCTGACCACCATCTTTCTGACCTGTCTGACCACCTGTCTGACCACCTGTCTGACCACCTGTCTGACCTGTCTGACCGACCATCCATCTGACCTTTCTGTCTGACCATTTATCTGACCTGTCTGTCTGACCATCTATCTGACCTGTCTGTCTGACCATCTGTCTGTCCACCATCTATCTGACCTGTCTGTCCACCATCTATCTGACCTGTCTGTCCACCATCTATCTGACCTGTCTGTCCACCATCTATCTGACCTGTCTGCCTGACCACCACCTGTCTGACCACCTGTCTGACCACCTGTCTGACCACCTGTCTGACCACCTGTCTGACCGTCTGTCTGACCGTCTGTCTGACCACCTGTCTGACCACCTGTCTGACCTGTCTGTCCCATCTATCTGACCTGTGTTTCCACTTCCTATCTGACCTGTCTGACCTGTCTGACCATCTATCTGACCTGTCTGTCCCATCTATCTGACCTGTGTTTCCACTTCCTATCTGACCTGTCTGACCACCTGTCTGACCACCATCTTTCTGACCTGTCTGACCACCTGTCTGACCACCTGTCTGACCACCTGTCTGACCACCTGTCTGACCGACCATCCATCTGACCTTTCTGTCTGACCATCTATCTGATCTGTCTGTCCACCATCTATCTGACCTGTCTGTCCACCATCTATCTGATCTGTCTGTCCACCATCTATCTGACCTGTCTGTCCACCATCTATCTGACCTGTCTGTCCACCATCTATCTGACCTGTCTGTCTGACCATATATCTGACCTGCCTGACCACCATATATCTGACCTGTCTGACCACCTGTCTGACCGTCTGTCTGACCGTCTGTCTGACCGTCTGTCTGACCACCTGTCTGACCTGTCTGTCCACTTCCTGTCTGACCATCTATCTGACCTGTCTGACCATCTATCTGACCTCTCTGACCTGTCTGACCATCTATCTGACCTGTCTGTCCCATCTATCTGACCTGTGTTTCCACTTCCTATCTGACCTATCTGACCTGTCTGACCACCTGTCTGACCACCATCTATCTGACCTGTCTGACCACCATCTGTCTGACCTGTCTGTCCACCATATATCTGACCTGCCTGACCACCACCTGTCTGACCACCTGTCTGACCACCTATCTGACCGTCTGTCTGACCGTCTGTCTGACCGTCTGTCTGACCACCTGTCTGACCACCTGTCTGACCTGTCTGTCCACTTCCTGTCTGACCATCTATCTGACCTGTCTGACCATCTATCTGACCTCTCTGACCTGTCTGACCATCTATCTGACCTGTCTGTCCCATCTATCTGACCTGTGTTTCCACTTCCTATCTGACCTATCTGACCTGTCTGACCACCATCTGTCTGACCTGTCTGTCCACCATCTATCTGACCTGTCTGTCCACCATATATCTGACCTGCCTGACCACCACCTATCTGACCGTCTGTCTGACCGTCTGTCTGACCGTCTGTCTGACCGTCTCTCTGACCGTCTGTCTGACCACCTGTCTGACCACCTGTCTGACCTGTCTGTCCACTTCCTGTCTGACCATCTATCTGACCTGTCTGACCATCTATCTGACCTGTCTGTCCCATCTATCTGACCTGTGTTTCCACTTCCTATCTGACCTATCTGACCTGTCTGACCACCTGTCTGACCACCATCTATCTGACCTGTCTGTCCACCATCTATCTGACCTGTCTGTCCACCATCTATCTGGCCTATTTCGGTGTTTCCTTTATTCTGGCAGTTACCTGGTGGTTGGTGGCCCAACCCCTTAAGACACTATGTTGGCGTTTCCTTTATTTTGGCAGTTACCTGGTGGCCCAACCCCTTATTAAGACACTATTTGGTGTTTCCTTTATTCTGGCAGTTACCTGGTGGCCCAACCCCTTATTAAGACACTATGTTGGTGTTTCCTTTATTCTGGCAGTTACCTAGTGGCCCAGCGCCTTATTAGACACTATGTTGGTGTTTCCTTTATTCTGGCAGTTACCTGATGGCCCAACCCCTTATTAAGACACTATGTTGGTGTTTCCTTTATTCTGGCAGTTACCTAGTGGCCCAACGCCTTATTAAGACACTATGTTGGTGTTTTCTTAATTTTGGCAGTTACCTGGTGGCCCAACCCCTTATTAAGACACTATGTTGGCGTTTCCTTTATTTTGGCAGTTACCTGTAATAATCAACTGTGTGTGTTTTTTAAAGTAACCCAGCCTGTGTTTGTCAACAGGTGTGGAGCATGGACAACATGATCTGTACCCAGACCCTCCTCAGACACCAGGGGAGTGTAACCGCCCTGGCCGTCAGCAGGGGGCGCCTGTTCTCTGGAGCTGTGGACAGCACCGTCAAGGTACCCTCTACAGTCTATCAGTTAACCAACCCTCTACAGTCTATCAGTTAACCAACCCTCTACAGTCTATCAGTTAACCAACCCTCTACAGTCTATCAGTTAACCAACCCTCTACAGTCTATCAGTTAACCAACCCTCTACAGTCTATCAGTTAACCAACCCTCTACTAAAGATAACATATGGAATGGTTTTAAGAAGGTCATTCAGTGGTTCGTTTGATTTCGAATTTTTAAGGTATCAAAACAGTTTTTAAATGATGTGATGAAACATTGAAATTAGCATTACTGCTATTAGCCTGTACGAAAGCATTTTAAATAAGATTTCACTACATGGAACAACGGCTAGTCCCAGAATAAATGGAAAGGAAGTTTGTCCTCTGTCTGAGCGAGAGAAGAAAGATCAGGAATAGAAAAAATAAAAAATAAATCTATATATTTTAACTCTTTATTTTTGTCACTGAACAGTCTCCATATGTGACTAACCACCTGGATTCGGTCGCAAAATTATTATTAGTGTTTTTTATACACTGGATCAAAGTAGAGACTCAGAGCTACAAAATGGTATATAATACATAGCATTTGTTTTTAGGAACAATGGAACAGTAATTCTGCTTTGAAAGTTGGTGATAAACTTGTAAACTCACTTTTTGAGAAAATGTTCCTTCGAATGTTTTGGTATCTAGTGAAGAGCTCCTCTTTGTCTACGCCCATTCAGCATCGTTCACACCCTCTTCAGCTTTTAGCCACGCCCATTCAGCATCGTTCACACCCTCTTCAGCTTTTAGCCACGCCCATTCAGCATCGTTCACACCCTCTTCAGCTTTTAGCCACGCCCATTCAGCATCGTTCACACCCTCTTCAGCTTTTAGCCACGCCCATTCAGCATCGTTCACACCCTCTTCAGCTTTTAGCCACGCCCATTCAGCATCGTTCACACCCTCTTCAGCTTTTAGCCACGCCCATTCAGCACCGTTCACACCCTCTTTAAGCCTTTAGCCGCGCCCATTCAGCATCGTTCACACCCTCTTTAAGCATTTAGCCACGCCCATTCAGCATCGTTCACACCCTCTTTAAGCATTTAGCCACGCCCATTCAGCATCGTTCACACCCTCTTCAGCTTTTAGCCACGCCCATTCAGCAACGTTCACACCCTCTTTAAGCCGTTAGCCACGCCCATTCAGCATCGTTCACACCCTCTTTAAGCATTTAGCCACGCCCATTCAGCATCGTTCACACCCTCTTCAGCTTTTAGCCACGCCCATTCAGCATCGTTCACACTCTCTTCAGCTTTTAGCCACGCCCATTCAGCATCGTTCACACCCTCTTCAGCTTTTAGCCACGCCCGTTCAGCATCGTTCACACCCTCTTCAGCTTTTAGCCACGCCCATTCAGCATCGTTCACACCCGCTTCAGTTTTTAGCCACGCCCATTCAGCATCGTTCACACCCTCTTCAGCTTTTAGCCACGCCCGTTCAGCATCGTTCACACCCTCTTCAGCTTTTAGCCACGCCCATTCAGCATCGTTCACACCCTCTTCAGCTTTAGCTCCGCCCGTTCAGCATCGTTCACACCCTCTTCAGCTTTTAGCCCCGCCCATTCAGCATCGTTCACACCCTCTTCAGCTTTTAGCCCCGCCCATCTCATTTCTCTCTCGGAGCGCACACCTGACGCTCTGGCCAATGATTTGTTTACCTCGGAATAACATGAAAACAGCCAAACCAGCCCTGCTGGCAACAATTTCATTTTGCTTTTTGGCCAACGTTTACTTACACCAGCCATACTTTAGCTTAAGACATGCTAGCTAGCTAGCTAGGTAAACAGTGTTTTAAGATCACAAACGTCAGCTAACGTTTGCTAATGAGCCAGCCAGCTAACGTTTGCTAATGAGCCAGCCAGCTAACGTTTGCTAATGAGCCAGCCAGCTAACGTTTGCTAATGAGCCAGCCAGCTAACGTTTGCTAATGAGCCAGCCAGCTAACGTTTGCTAGTTAAACAACAATGAACAAAGTGCCAACAATGTCAATGTCTCTCTGTCTCTCTCTCTGTCTCTCTCTCTGTCTCTCTCTCTCTGTGTCTCTCTGTCTCTCTCTCTGTCTCTCTCTCTGTCTCTCTCTCTGTCTCTCTCTCTGTCTCTCTCTCTGTCTCTCTCTCTGTCTCTCTCTCTGTCTCTCTCTCTGTCTCTCTCTCTGTCTCTCTCTCTGTCTCTCTCTCTGTCTCTCTCTCTCTCTCTCTCTGTGTCTCTCTGTCTCTCTCTCTCTGTGTCTCTGTGTCTCTCTGTCTCTCTCTCTGTCTCTCTCTCTGTCTCTCTCTCTGTCTCTCTCTCTGTCTCTCTCTCTGTCTCTCTCTCTCTGTGTCTCTCTGTCTCTCTCTCTGTCTCTCTCTCTGTCTCTCTCTCTGTCTCTCTCTCTGTCTCTCTCTCTGTCTCTCTCTCTGTCTCTCTCTCTGTCTCTCTCTCTGTCTCTCTCTCTGTCTCTCTCTCTGTCTCTCTCTCTCTCTCTCTCTGTGTCTCTCTGTCTCTCTCTCTCTGTGTCTCTGTGTCTCTCTGTCTCTCTCTCTGTCTCTCTCTCTGTCTCTCTCTCTGTCTCTCTCTCTGTCTCTCTCTCTCTCTCTGTCTCTCTCTCTGTCTCTCTCTCTGTCTCTCTCTCTGTCTCTCTCTCTGTCTCTCTCTCTCTCTGTCTCTCTCTGTCTCTGTGTCTCTGTGTCTCTCTCTCTCTCTGTCTCTCTCTGTCTCTGTGTCTCTCTGTCTCTCTCTGTCTCTCTCTCTGTCTCTCTCTCTGTCTCTCTCTCTGTCTCTCTCTCTGTCTCTCTCTCTGTCTCTCTCTCTGTCTCTCTCTGTCTCTCTCTGTCTCTCTCTCTGTCTCTCTCTCTGTCTCTCTCTCTGTCTCTCTGTCTCTCTGTCTCTCTGTCTCTCTGTCTCTGTCTCTCTGTCTCTCTGTCTCTCTGTCTCTCTCTGTCTCTCTCTGTCTCTCTCTGTCTCTCTCTGTCTCTCTCTGTCTCTCTGTATCTGTCTCTGTCTCTCTCTCTCTGTCTGTCTGTCTCTCTCTCTCTCTCGGTCTCTCTCTCTCTGTCTCTCTCTGTCTCTCTCTCTTTGTCTCTCTCTCTCTCTCTCTGTCTCTGTCTCTGCCTCTTTCTGTCTTTCTCTCTCTCTGTCTCTAGGTGTGGACATGTTAGAGGATGCTGATTGGTTTGAGAGGTTGCTGTCGAGGAGAGCAGCTGTATGTTCCCACCTCAGTGGACCACCCTGTGTCAAACGGACCATATGAACTCTGACACACACACACACACACACACACTGATTGGTTCATCATCCTTCAGGATCATGACTGTTTTTAATATCTCTACTATATGAACTTTAACCCCTGATGTGGGCGGGGTCAGAAGTGATCACGACCTTTGTGTCCTTAGCCCAGTGCATTATGGGTGGAGCTGCCATACCTTAGCTCTGCCCACTGACGACACCAGCCCTCCCCTGATTGGGACAATGCCAGAACTGTGTACTGAAGACTTGTTAGCTCCCCAAGTTAATGCCTTGGCTTCAGTTCAGTCTGACCCGGGGGACTGGACCGGTACTGACCCGGGGGACTGGACCGGTACTGACTGGACCGTTACTGACCTGGGGGACTGGACCGGTACTGACCCGGGGGGACTGGACCGGTACTGACCCGGGGGGACTGGACCGGTACTGACCCGGGGGGACTGGACCGTTACTGACCCGGGGGGACTGGACCGGTACTGACCCGGGGGACTGGACCGGTACTGACTGGACCGTTACTGACCTGGGGGACTGGACCGGTACTGACCCGGGGGGACTGGACCGGTACTGACCCGGGGGGACTGGACCGGTACTGACCCGGGGGGACTGGACCGGTACTGACCCGGGGGGACTGGACCGTTACTGACCCGGGGGGACTGGACCGGTACTGACCCGGGGGACTGGACCGGTACTGACTGGACCGTTACTGACCCGGGGGGACTGGACCGGTACTGACCCGGGGGGACTGGACCGGTACTGACCCGGGGGGACTGGACCGGTACTGACCCGGGGGGACTGGACCGTTACTGACCCGGGGGGACTGGACCGTTACTGACCCGGGGGGACTGGACCGTTACTGACCCGGGGGGACTGGACCGGTACTGACCCGGGGGGACTGGACCGGTACTGACCCGGGGGGACTGGAAGCATATGGAACGGGGAGGGGCCTGCCTGAAGTTGTCAAATAGAAACTCTTGTTTTACGTCAGTGTTTTAGAATGGACAGTGATGGGCTCTGCTAGCAACAACTAGGCTGTGTTCACCACTACTCTGCAGCTCTGTGTTTAGTGCCATGATGATGATGATGGTGGTGGTGTTGATGATGATGATGCCATGTAGGCTGTGTTCAGGACCACTACCCAGCGAATGTGTCAACGGTTTGAAATGATCTGTACCATACTGAAATATGTCCGTCATTAAGAAGACTGTGTGAATGCGAGAGATGCCTCCATTATCCCTGTTCTCTCTCTGTCTCCTCCCTCCTCTGGTTCTCTCTGTCTCCTCCCTCCTCTGGTTTTCTCTCTGTCTCCTCCCTCCTCTGGTTTTCTCTCTGTCTCCTCCCTCCCCTGGTTTTCTCTCTGTCTCCTCCCTCCCCTGGTTCTCTCTCTGTCTCCTCCCTCCCCTGGTTCTCTCTCTGTCTCCTCCCTCCCCTGGTTCTCTCTCTGTCTCCTCCCTCCCCTGGTTCTCTCTCTGTCTCCTCCCTCCCCTGGTTTTCTCTCTTGGTCTCCTCCCTCCTCTGGTTTTCTCTCTGTCTCCTCCCTCCTCTGGTTCTCTCTCTGTCTCCTCCCTCCTCTGGTTCTCTCTCTTTACTAACTGTGAAACATGAAGAGAACTGATCAGTCGGGGGGGGGGGGGGGGGGGGTAAATGTAGAAACTAATCACGTAAATGTGTTACTATTTGATGAAATCAGTCTGGGGGGGGTAATGTAGAAACCGATCATGTCAATGTGTTAATAATTGATGTGATCAGTCTGGGGGTAATGTAGAAACTGATCATGTCAATGTGATCAGTATGGGGGGGGGTAATGTAGAAACTGATCATGTCAATGTGTTACTAATGGATGTGATCAGTCTGGGGGGGGTAATGTAGAAACTGATCATGTCAATGTGTTACTAATGGATGTGATCAGTCTGGGGGGTAATGTAGAAACTGATCATGTCAATGTGTTACTAATTGACGTGATCAGTCTGGGGGGGTAATGTAGTAATATATGTGATCAGTCTGGGGGTAATGTAGAAACTGATCATGTCAATGTGATCAGTATGGAGGGGTAATGTAGAAACTGATCATGTCTTCTCTCTGATCCTAGATCTGTTAGATGTTCTGTTATATACTTTGTGATCAGTCTGGGGGTAATGTAGAAACTGATCATGTCTTCTCTCTGATCCTAGATCTGTTAGATGTTCTGTTATATACTTTATGTGATCAGTCTGGGGGTAATGTAGAAACTGATCATGTCTTCTCTCTGATCCTAGATCTGTTTGATGTTCTGTTGTATACTTGATGTACGCCTGATTTATCTGATCATTAAAATACTGTACACTTTGAAGTGTGTGACTGATCCCTAATGTTAAAATAGTGTACACTCTGAAGTCTGTGACTGGTCCCCCTTGATCGGCCGGGGGGGTACCCTCCCCCGCCGTGGATCGACCGGGCCGGTGGCCTCCCCCGTTGTTCGAGGACTCCAGGTTAAGAACCACTGTGTGCTTTAATAGATGACCATCGTGAATATCTCCACAGCTCTCTGCTGCCCCCCTCTGGGCCTCGGGGGTAACAGCCACATGTATCTGACAGACGCTGGGGATAATAGTGGTTACATTTTCAGTAAGAATTCACACACTAAAACCACAGGATGCTTCATTCAGTACAGTGATGACCAGGGTGTATTCTGGGAGATAGCAGAGAGCTGAAGGCAGTTGTGTTCTCTGGTCTGAAGGCTGGTGGTGTTCTCTGGTCTGAAGGCTGGTGGTGTTCTCTGGTCTGAAGGCTGGTGGTGTTCTCTGGTCTGAAGGCTGGTGGTGTTCTCTGGTCTGAAGGCTGGTGGTGTTCTCTGGTCTGAAGGCTGGTTGTGTTCTCTGGTCTGAAGGCTGGTGGTGTTCTCTGGTCTGAAGGCTGGTGGTGTTCTCTGGTCTGAAGGCTGGTGGTGTTCTCTGGTCTGAAGGCTGGTGGTGTTCTCTGGTCTGAAGGCTGGTTGTGTTCTCTGGTCTGAAGGCTGGTGGTGTTCTCTGGTCTGAAGGCTGGTTGTGTTCTCTGGTCTGAAGGCTGGTGGTGTTCTCTGGTCTGAAGGCTGGTGGTGTTCTCTGGTCTGAAGGCTGGTGGTGTTCTCTGGTCTGAAGGCTGGTGGTGTTCTCTGGTCTGAAGGCTGGTGGTGTTCTCTGGTCTGAAGGCTGGTGGTGTTCTCTGGTCTGAAGGCTGGTGGTGTTCTCTGGTCTGAAGGCTGGTTGTGTTCTCTGGTCTGAAGGCTGGTTGTGTTCTCCTGTCTGAAGGCTGGTGGTGTTCTCTGGTCTGAAGGCTGGTGGTGTTCTCTGGTCTGAAGGCTGGTGGTGTTCTCTGGTCTGAAGGCTGGTTGTGTTCTCTGGTCTGAAGGCTGGTTGTGTTCTCTGGTCTGAAGGCTGGTTGTGTTCTCTGGTCTGAAGGCTGGTTGTGTTCTCTGGTCTGAAGGCTGGTTGTGTTCTCTGGTCTGAAGGCTGGTTGTGTTCTCTGGTCTGAAGGCTGGTTGTGTTCTCTGGTCTGAAGGCTGGTTGTGTTCTCTGGTCTGAAGGCTGGTGGTGTTCTCTGGTCTGAAGGCTGGTTGTGTTCTCTGGTCTGAAGGCTGGTTGTGTTCTCTGGTCTGAAGGCTGGTCGTGTTCTCTGGTCTGAAGGCTGGTGGTGTTCTCTGGTCTGAAGGCTGGTCGTGTTCTCTGGTCTGAAGGCTGGTCGTGTTCTCTGGTCTGAAGGCTGGTCTGATGGCTGGTGGTGTTCTCTGGTCTGAAGGCTGGTCTGAAGGCTGGTTGTGTTCTCTGGTCTGAAGGCTGGTTGTGTTCTCTGGTCTGAAGGCTGGTTGTGTTCTCTGGTCTGAAGGCTGGTTGTGTTCTCTGGTCTGAAGGCTGGTGGTGTTCTCTGGTCTGAAGGCTGGTTGTGTTCTCTGGTCTGAAGGCTGGTGGTGTTCTCTGGTCTGAAGGCTGGTGGTGTTCTCTGGTCTGAAGGCTGGTGGTGTTCTCTGGTCTGAAGGCTGGTGGTGTTCTCTGGTCTGAAGGCTGGTGGTGTTCTCTGGTCTGAAGGCTGGTTGTGTTCTCTGGTCTGAAGGCTGGTGGTGTTCTCTGGTCTGAAGGCTGGTGGTGTTCTCTGGTCTGAAGGCTGGTGGTGTTCTCTGGTCTGAAGGCTGGTTGTGTTCTCTGGTCTGAAGGCTGGTTGTGTTCTCTGGTCTGAAGGCTGGTGGTGTTCTCTGGTCTGAAGGCTGGTGGTGTTCTCTGGTCTGAAGGCTGGTGGTGTTCTCTGGTCTGAAGGCTGGTGGTGTTCTCTGGTCTGAAGGCTGGTGGTGTTCTCTGGTCTGAAGGCTGGTGGTGTTCTCTGGTCTGAAGGCTGGTGGTGTTCTCTGGTCTGAAGGCTGGTCTGAAGGCTGGTGGTGTTCTCTGGTCTGAAGGCTGGTGGTGTTCTCCTGTCTGAAGGCTGGTTGTGTTCTCTGGTCTGAAGGCTGGTTGTGTTCTCTGGTCTGAAGGCTGGTTGTGTTCTCTGGTCTGAAGGCTGGTGGTGTTCTCTGGTCTGAAGGCTGGTTGTGTTCTCTGGTCTGAAGGCTGGTTGTGTTCTCCTGTCTGAAGGCTGGTGGTGTTCTCTGGTCTGAAGGCTGGTGGTGTTCTCTGGTCTGAAGGCTGGTGGTGTTCTCTGGTCTGAAGGCTGGTTGTGTTCTCTGGTCTGAAGGCTGGTTGTGTTCTCTGGTCTGAAGGCTGGTTGTGTTCTCTGGTCTGAAGGCTGGTTGTGTTCTCTGGTCTGAAGGCTGGTTGTGTTCTCTGGTCTGAAGGCTGGTTGTGTTCTCTGGTCTGAAGGCTGGTTGTGTTCTCTGGTCTGAAGGCTGGTTGTGTTCTCTGGTCTGAAGGCTGGTGGTGTTCTCTGGTCTGAAGGCTGGTTGTGTTCTCTGGTCTGAAGGCTGGTTGTGTTCTCTGGTCTGAAGGCTGGTCGTGTTCTCTGGTCTGAAGGCTGGTGGTGTTCTCTGGTCTGAAGGCTGGTCGTGTTCTCTGGTCTGAAGGCTGGTCGTGTTCTCTGGTCTGAAGGCTGGTCTGATGGCTGGTGGTGTTCTCTGGTCTGAAGGCTGGTCTGAAGGCTGGTTGTGTTCTCTGGTCTGAAGGCTGGTTGTGTTCTCTGGTCTGAAGGCTGGTTGTGTTCTCTGGTCTGAAGGCTGGTTGTGTTCTCTGGTCTGAAGGCTGGTGGTGTTCTCTGGTCTGAAGGCTGGTTGTGTTCTCTGGTCTGAAGGCTGGTGGTGTTCTCTGGTCTGAAGGCTGGTGGTGTTCTCTGGTCTGAAGGCTGGTGGTGTTCTCTGGTCTGAAGGCTGGTGGTGTTCTCTGGTCTGAAGGCTGGTGGTGTTCTCTGGTCTGAAGGCTGGTTGTGTTCTCTGGTCTGAAGGCTGGTGGTGTTCTCTGGTCTGAAGGCTGGTGGTGTTCTCTGGTCTGAAGGCTGGTGGTGTTCTCTGGTCTGAAGGCTGGTTGTGTTCTCTGGTCTGAAGGCTGGTTGTGTTCTCTGGTCTGAAGGCTGGTGGTGTTCTCTGGTCTGAAGGCTGGTGGTGTTCTCTGGTCTGAAGGCTGGTGGTGTTCTCTGGTCTGAAGGCTGGTGGTGTTCTCTGGTCTGAAGGCTGGTGGTGTTCTCTGGTCTGAAGGCTGGTGGTGTTCTCTGGTCTGAAGGCTGGTGGTGTTCTCTGGTCTGAAGGCTGGTGGTGTTCTCTGGTCTGAAGGCTGGTCTGAAGGCTGGTGGTGTTCTCTGGTCTGAAGGCTGGTGGTGTTCTCCTGTCTGAAGGCTGGTTGTGTTCTCTGGTCTGAAGGCTGGTTGTGTTCTCTGGTCTGAAGGCTGGTTGTGTTCTCTGGTCTGAAGGCTGGTTGTGTTCTCTGGTCTGAAGGCTGGTTGTGTTCTCTGGTCTGAAGGCTGGTTGTGTTCTCTGGTCTGAAGGCTGGTCGTGTTCTCTGGTCTGAAGGCTGGTGGTGTTCTCTGGTCTGAAGGCGTTCTCTGGTCTGAAGGCTGGTCGTGTTCTCTGGTCTGAAGGCTGGTCTGATGGCTGGTGGTGTTCTCTGGTCTGAAGGCTGGTCGTGTTCTCTGGTCTGAAGGCTGGTGGTGTTCTCTGGTCTGAAGGCTGGCCGTGTTCTCTGGTCTGAAGGCTGGTGGTGTTCTCTGGTCTGAAGGCTGGTTGTGTTCTCTGGTCTGAAGGCTGGTTGTGTTCTCTGGTCTGAAGGCTGGTGGTGTTCTCTGGTCTGAAGGCTGGTTGTGTTCTCTGGTCTGAAGGCTGGTGGTGTTCTCTGGTCTGAAGGCTGGTCGTGTTCTCTGGTCTGAAGGCTGGTCGTGTTCTCTGGTCTGAAGGCTGGTGGTGTTCTCTGGTCTGAAGGCTGGTGGTGTTCTCTGGTCTGAAGGCTGGTCTGAAGGCTGGTGGTGTTCTCTGGTCTGAAGGCTGGTCTGAAGGCTGGTGGTGTTCTCTGGTCTGAAGGCTGGTCTGAAGGCTGGTGGTGTTCTCTGGTCTGAAGGCTGGTTGCGTAGGTGAATGTTGGTGTTGGACACAGGCAGGCAAACAGACGCAGGCAGACGCACGTACAGTTGAAGTCAGAAGTTTACATTTAAACTCAGTTTTTCCACAATTCCTGACATTTAATCCTAGTACAAATTCCCTGTCTTAGGTCAGTTAGGATCAACACTTTATTTTAAGAATGTGAAATGTCAGAATAATAGTAGAGTGATTTATTTCAGCTTTTATTTCTTTCATCACTTTCCCAGTGGGTCAGAAGTTAACATACACTCAATTAGTATTTGGTAGCATTGCCTTTAAATTGTTTAACTTGGGTCAAATGTTTTGAGTAGCCTTCCACAGGCTTTCCACAGTAAGTTGGGTGAATTTTGGCCCATTCCTCCTGACAGAGCTGGTGTAACTGAGTCAGGTTTGTAGGCCTCCTTGCTCGCACACACTTGTTCAGTTATGCCCACACATTTTCTATTGGATTGAGGTCAGTGCTTTGTGATGGCCACTCCAATACCTTGACGTTGTTGTCCTTAAGCCATTTTGCCACAACTTTGGAAGTATGCTTGGGGGTCATTGTCCATTTGGAAGACCCATTTGCGACCAAACTTTAACTTCCTGACTGATGTCTTGAGATGTTGCTTCAATATATCCACATAATTGTCCCCCCTCATGATGCCATCTATTCTGTGAAGTGCGCCAGTCCCTCCTGCAGCAAAGCACCCCCGTGCTTCACGGTTGGGATGGTGTTCTTCGGTACCTTCAGGCATTTGGAAATTGCTCCCAAGGACCTTGTGTAGGTCTACAATTCTTTTTTCTGAGGTCTTGGCTGATTTCTTTAGATTTTCCCATGATGTCAAGCAAAGAGGCACTGAGTTTGAAGGTAGGCTTTGAAATACATCCACAGGTACACCTCCAATTGACTCAAATGATGTCAATTAGCCTATCGGAAGATTCTAAAGTCATGACATTTTCTGGGATTTTCCAAGCTGTTTAAAGGCACAGTCAACTTAGTGTATGTAAACTTCTGACCCACTGGAATTGTGATACAGTAAATTATAAGTGAAATAATCTGTCTGTAAACAATTGTTGGAAAAATGACTTGTGTCATGCACAAAGTAGATTACCTAACCGACTTGCCAAAACTATAGTTTGTTAACAAGACATTTGTGGAGTGGTTGAAAAACAAGTTTTAATGACTCCAACCTAAGTGTATGTAAACTAGTTTTAATGTAAACTTCTGACTTCAACTGTATGCAGACAGACAGGCAGACAGACACACACGTAGGCAGACACACACACACACACAGACAGACAGGCAGACAGACAGGCAGGCAGGCAGGCAGGCAGGCAGGCAGGCAGACAGGCAGACACACGTAGGCAGACAGACAGACAGACCGTAGTAAAAGAGTCCAGTGGAACAGAGTTTGTATAGAACATTTATTTATTCTGAGAGGAATAAATCCATAGATGCATCACTGCAAGCACACCACGTTCCCACGTTTCATACTGTCAACACACAGCAGAGTAGCTACAACACACACACACACACACACACTCTTGCAGCGGGGCCCAGAAACCACTCTGGTCTCTGTCGATGCTCACAAGCGAACGTAAAAACAACTTTTTCTTTTTAAAAACCAAAACAAACAAAAACAGTACTATGGTCCCTCCCCCTCTGTTCTGACCATGGCTGTTCTAATTTAATATTCAGTTCCTCCCTCTGTTCTGACCATGGCTGTTCTAATTTAATATTCAGTTCCTCCCTCTGTTCTGACCATGGCTGTTCTAATTTAATATTCAGTTCCTCCCTCTGTTTTGACCATGGCTGTTCTAATTTAATATTCAGTTCCTCCCTCTTGACCATGGCTGTTCTAATTTAATATTCAGTTCCTCCCTCTTGACCATGGCTGTTCTAATTTAATATTCAGTTCCTCCCTCTTGACCATGGCTGTTCTAATTTAATATTCAGTTCCTCCCTCTTGACCATGGCTGTTCTAATTTAATATTCAGTTCCTCCCTCTGTTTTGACCATGGCTGTTCTAATTTAATATTCAGTTCCTCCCTCTGTTCTGACCATGGCTGTTCTAATTTAATATTCAGTTCCTCCCTCTTGACCATGGCTGTTCTAATTTAATATTCAGTTCCTCCCCCTCTGTTTTGACCATGGCTGTTCTAATTTAATATTCAGTTCCTCCCTCTTGACCATGGCTGTTCTAATTTAATATTCAGTTCCTCCCTCTGTTTTGACCATGGCTGTTCTAATTTAATATTCAGTTCCCCCCTCTGTTTTGACCATGGCTGTTCAAATTTAATATTCAGTTCCTCCCCCTCTGTTCTGACCATGGCTGTTCTAATTTAATATTCAGTTCCTCCCTCTGTTCTGACCATGGCTGTTCTAATTTAATATTCAGTTCCTCCCTCTGTTTTGACCATGGCTGTTCTAATTTAATATTCAGTTCCTCCCTCTGTTCTGACCATGGCTGTTCTAATTTAATATTCAGTTCCTCCCTCTGTTTTGACCATGGCTGTTCTAATTTAATATTCAGTTCCTCCCTCTGTTTTGACCATGGCTGTTCTAATTTAATATTCAGTTCCTCCCTCTGTTCTGACCATGGCTGTTCTAATTTAATATTCAGTTCCCCCCTCCGTTTTGACCATGGCTGTTCTAATTTAATATTCAGTTCCCCCCTCTGTTCTGACCATGGCTGTTCTAATTTAATATTCAGTTCCCCCCTCTGTTTTGACCATGGCTGTTCTAATTTAATATTCAGTTCCTCCCTCTGTTTTGACCATGGCTGTTCTAATTTAATATTCAGTTCCCCCCTCTGTTTTGACCATGGCTGTTCTAATTTAATATTCAGTTCCTCCCTCTGTTTTGACCATGGCTGTTCTAATTTAATATTCAGTTCCTCCCTCTGTTTTGACCATGGCTGTTCTAATTTAATATTCAGTTCCTCCCTCTGTTCTGACCATGGCTGTTCTAATTTTATATTCAGTTCCCCCCTCTGTTCTGACCATGGCTGTTCTAATTTAATATTCAGTTCCTCCCTCTGTTTTGACCATGGCTGTTCTAATTTAATATTCAGTTCCTCCCTCTTGACCATGGCTGTTCTAATTTAATATTCAGTTCCTCCCCCTCTGTTCTGACCATGGCTGTTCTAATTTAATATTCAGTTCCTCCCTCTGTTTTGACCATGGCTGTTCTAATTTAATATTCAGTTCCTCCCTCTGTTCTGACCATGGCTGTTCTAATTTAATATTCAGTTCCTCCCCCTCTGTTCTGACCATGGCTGTTCTAATTTAATATTCAGTTCCTCCCTCTGTTTTGACCATGGCTGTTCTAATTTAATATTCAGTTCCTCCCTCTTGACCATGGCTGTTCTAATTTAATATTCAGTTCCTCCCTCTGTTTTGACCATGGCTGTTCTAATTTAATATTCAGTCCCTCCCCCTCTGTTTTGACCATGGCTGTTCTAATTTAATATTCAGTTCCTCCCTCTGTTCTGACCATGGCTGTTCTAATTTAATATTCAGTTCCTCCCTCTGTTCTGACCATGGCTGTTCTAATTTAATATTCAGTCCCTCCCCCTCTGTTTTAATATTCAGTCCCCCCCCTCTGTTTTAATATTCAGTTCCCCCCTCTGTTCTGACCATGGCTGTTCTAATTTAATATTCAGTTCCTCCCTCTTGACCATGGCTGTTCTAATTTAATATTCAGCCCCCCCCCTCTGTTTTGAGCATGGCTGTTCTAATTTAATATTCAGCCCCCCCCTCTGTTTTGAGCATGGCTGTTCTAATTTAATATTCAGCCCCCCCCAACACAAAGAAAGGAGGAGAATGAGCGAGACTCAGGAAGATAGAAGCAGCGTTGGAAAAACATCCAGCTATATTTACACACATGGGGCTGACAGACGCTGATCTTGAATCAGTTCTGTGTTTCCCCCACATTAAGGTTAAGACGGAAGAAGCTGATCCTAGATTTGTGGTTAGGGCCAACTTCTCCTCAGGGCGGTACAACCCATCTCAGATTGGGTCAGGATAGAGTCGGGAAGAGGAGAGAGATGGGACTGGAGTCATGTGACCAGAAGTTGTGGAGGTTTATGTAACGGAGGTGATTCTGTGAACATGAAGACTTGTTTAGCTCTTAGAGATAATGCCTAGGCTCAGCCTTTCGCTCAGGAAGCTAACGCAAGTCTTGTGACCCGGGGTTCAAGCCATCGAGACCGGTGTCTGTCGTCATTAAACATGCAGCACTTTGGGGTCGGTCGATCACCTGGATGACCGACTGACCCCACCCAGATCCCCCGGACATGAAGACAGGCCCAGATCACCCGGACATGAAGACAGGCCCGGATCACCCGGACATGAAGACAGGCCCAGATCACCCGGACATGAAGACAGGCCCGGATCACCCGGACATGAAGACAGGCCCAGATCACCCGGACATGAAGACAGGCCCGGATCACCGGGACATGAAGACAGGCCCGGATCACCCGGACATGAAGACAGGCCCGGATCACCGGGACATGAAGACAGGCCCGGATCACCGGGACATGAAGACAGGCCCAGATCACCGGGACATGAAGACAGGCCCAGATCACCGGGACATGAAGACAGGCCCAGATCACCGGGACATGAAGACAGGCCCGGATCACCTGGACATGAAGACAGGCCCAGATCACGCGGACATGAAGACAGGCCCGGATCACCCAGGCCATGAAGACAGGCCCAGATCACCCGAACAAGAAGACAGGCCCAGATAAAGCTCTCATGAAAATAAAAAGAACCCTAAGAAAGATAATTTACATTTTTTAAATGATTATTGAGAACATAACATGTAATTATTTACAACTTTAAACACCTACAGCCTTCAGAACAAACCCATATCATAAAATCAGAATTTAAAAACATATTTTTGTTGTTGTTGCAAAATGATCCACATGTTACTCTATATATATATTCATTACGTCAACATTCCAACTATTCTCTTAGCACGTAAAGAGAGGCTGTAGTGAGTTCTGTCTGGATGGATGACGCAGATAGACCTCACTGTGACGTTAGCAGGTTTGGGGGGGGGGGGGGCGTTAACATAATCTTCTTCCTCCTCCTCCGATAGGGTGGAATGGAGGGAGCGAGAGATGGATGACGCAGATAGACCGCACTGTAACGTTAGCAGGTTTAGGTGGGGGGGGGGGAGAGAATAGTGAGGGGAGAGGGAAAGAGAGAGAATAGTGAGGGGAGAGAGACAGAGAATAGTGAGGGAGAGAGACAGAATAGTGAGGGGAGAGAGAGAGAATAGTGAGGGGAGAGAGAGAGAGAATAGTGAGGGGAGAGAGAGAGAATAGTGAGGGGAGAGAGAGAATAGTGGGGGGAGAGAGAGAATAGTGAGGGGGAGAGAGAGAGAATAGTGAGGGGAGAGAGAGAGAGAATAGTGAGGGGAGAGAGAGAGAGAATAGTGAGGGGAGAGAGAGAGAATAGTGAGGGGGAGAGAGAGAGACTAGTGAGGGGAGAGAGAGAGAATAGTGAGGGGAGAGAGAGAGAGAATAGTGAGGGGAGAGAGAGAGAGAATAGTGAGGGGAAAGAGAGAGAATAGTGAGGGGAGAGAGAGAGAATAGTAGGGGGAGAGAGAGAGACTAGTGAGGGGAGAGAGAGAGAATAGTGAGGGGAGAGAGAGAGAGAATAGTGAGGGGAAAGAGAGAGAATAGTGAGGGGAGAGAGAGAGAATAGTGAGGGGAGAGAGAGAGAGAATAGTGAGGGGAGAGAGAGAGAGAATAGTGAGGGGGAGAGAGAGAGAGAATAGTGAGGGGAGAGAGAGAGAGAATAGTGAGGGGGGAGAGAGAGAGAGAATAGTGAGGGGGGAGAGAGAGAATAGTGAGGGGAGAGAGAGAGAGAGAGAATAGTGGGGAGAGAGAGAGAATAGTGAGAGGAGAGAGAGAGAGAATAGTGAGGGGAGAGAGAGAGAGAATAGTGAGGGGGGAGAGAGAGAGAGAGAATAGTGAGGGGAGAGAGAGAGAATAGTGAGGGGAGAGAGAGAGAGAATAGTGAGGAGAGAGAGAGAATAGTGAGGGGAGAGAGAGAGAGAGAGAATAGTGAGGGGGGAGAGAGAGAGAGAGAGAGAATAGTGAGGGGAGAGAGAGAGAATAGTGAGGGGAGAGAGAGAGAATAGTGAGGGGAGAGAGAGAGAATAGTGAGGGGGAGAGAGAGAGAGAATAGTGAGGGGGGAGAGAGAGAGAGAGAATAGTGAGGGGAGAGAGAGAGAATAGTGAGGGGAGAGAGAGTGAGAATAGTGAGGGGAGAGAGAGAGAGAGAATAGTGAGGGGAGAGAGAGTGAGAATAGTGAGGGGAGAGAGAATAGTGAGGGGAGAGAGAGAGAGAGAATAGTGAGGGGAGAGAGAGAGAGAGAATAGTGAGGGGAGAGAGAATAGTGAGGGGGAGAGAGAGAGAGAGAGAGAGAGAGGAATTGGAGATGATCCACCATCAGACCCCCCCCCCCCCTCAGCTTGAAGTGAGGACTCTGATCCCTTACCGTGGAAGTATCAGTGTTTTAATGTCACTGGAATATAAAGGCAACGTTGCCGCGACAGCGAAAGACTCAAGTTAAACGCTGTATATGTCGTGTCAAAGGGGAAATTACCTTTTGACGTCTCTTATTCCGCCATCTGTACCACTTCATCTCTCCAGACTGAACAGAGCCCTTCGTTCCAGTTCAATCAGCCCGTAACCACGCTAAGTAAACTTAAACTATACCTTCTCTATTGTGCAGTAGAGGTCAACATGGTACTAAACCTCTAGAACCCTTGACCCCCCCCACCTGAGCCCTAACCCCAGACTCAACACTGTGCTCTGTTAATAACAGGGAGGGAGGGGGGTATGTTATGGAAGGAGGAGAGAATAACATCGGAATCTGGCCTCTGGAGGCGGGGCTTGTACAGGAAGTTCTGCCATTCCGAAGCCCTTTTACATCCAACCAGCTGTCATCTCCTCCTCTCCGTCTAGAACAGTGACGATTCCAGAACACTCACGATTCCAGAACACTCACGATTCCAGAACACTCACGATTCCAGAACACACACTTCAGGAGCAGAGTTACATTTTGGTCACATAAAAATTCCAGCGATTCATAAACATGACAACAGCATAACCATTCAACAGAGAAGACCAAATCGTATATCTATATATTTTATATATATATATTTATAATATGACTGAACTAATGCATGACTCTCTCTCAGAGAGGAGCCTGTTTTCTGTAAATATAAACGCTCTTCATGCTGACAATGTACACATCACATACCATAACTACAATTCATCACATGAGGCTGTAACTGCTTGTTTAAGCTGTGACAGGACAGCCTAGCGACCAAGAGTTCTCCTCTGTAATGGAGTGGTCCTCTGTCCTTTAGTGGACAGAGGAGGATGGAGAGAGAGAGGAACGTTGTGCCTGCGGAGGGAAGGAGGAAGTCCTGAGGCAGGCTGCTTTGTCACGGGGACGGCCAGCTGTTGTCACGGTTACTCCAACATGGCGTCAAGCTGGTCGGCCAGGTCGTCAAACATGCTGCCGATGTCGTCAAGGATACTGACCGTCGTCTTCTCCTCTGCAACCCAACTACACACACACAGACGGACGGACACACAGACACAAAACGAAGCATTGTGAGGATAATGCGTCTGTCTGGTATACTGTCTTGATCTGTTTTAATTGTACAGTATATCAAGTTATTATATTCTATAGTAACCAAATGCAGCAGGTGTGAAAGAAAGGTCTGAAACTAGATCCCTTAGATACTGGTCTGAAAATAGATCCCTTAGATACTGGTCTGAAAATAGATCCCCCTACATACTAGTCTGAAACTAGATCCCCTACATTCTGGTCTGAAACTAGATCCCCTACATACTGGTCTGAAACTAGATCCCGCTACATACGGGTCTGAAACTAGATCCCCTACAAACTGGTCTGAAACTAGAAAACCCATACATACTGGTCTGAAACTAGATCCCCTAGATACTGGTCTGAAACTAGATCCCCTACATAAGGGTCTGAAACTAGATCCCCTACAAACTGGTCTGAAACTAGATCCCCATACATACTGGTCTGAAACTAGATCCCCTACATACTAGTCTGAAACTAGATCCCCTACACAATGGCCTGAAACTAGATCCCGCTACATACGGGTCTGAAACTAGATCACCTAGAAACTGGTCTGAAACAAGGTCCCCATACACAATGGCCTGAAACTAGATCCCGCTACATACGGGTCTGAAACTAGATCACCTACAAACTGGTCTGAAACAAGATCCCCATACATACTGGTCTGAAACTAGATCCCCTACTTACTGGTCTGAAACTAGATCCTGCTACATACGGGTCTGAAACTAGATCCCCTACACA
Organism: Oncorhynchus mykiss; assembly: GCF_013265735.2. Taxonomy (NCBI): domain Eukaryota; kingdom Metazoa; phylum Chordata; class Actinopteri; order Salmoniformes; family Salmonidae; genus Oncorhynchus; species Oncorhynchus mykiss. Next base: position 192,522 of record NW_023493725.1, on the reverse strand, counting down.
ATGGCCTGAAACTAGATCCCCTACTGGTCTGAAAGTAGATCCCCTACATACTACTCTGAAACTAGATCCCCCTACATACTGGTCTGAAACTAGATCCCCTACACAATGGCCTGAGACTAGGACCCCCTACATACTGGCCTGAAACTAGATCCGCTATATACTGGTCTGAAACTAGATCCCCTACATACGGGTCTGAAACTAGATCCCCTACAAACTGGTCTGAAACTAGATCCCCATACATACTGGTCTGAAACTAGATCCCTTACATACTGGTCTGAAACTAGATCCCCTACATACTGGTCTGAAACTAGATCCCCCTACATACTGGTGTGAAACTAGATACCCCTAGATACTGGTCTGAAACTAGATCCCCTACATACTAGTCTGAAACTAGATATCCTACATACTGGCCTGAAACGAGGTCCCCTACTGGTCTGAAACTAGATCCCCTACATACTAGATCCCCCTATATACTGGTCTGAAACTAGATCCCCTTAAATACTGGTCTTAAACTAGATCCCCTACAAACTGGTCTGAAACTAGAGCCCTTGCATACTGGTCTGAAACTAGATCCCTTGCGTACTGGTCTGAAACTAGATCCCCTACATACTGGTGTGAAACTAGATCCCCCTACATACTGGTCTGAAACTAGATCCCCTAAATACTAGTCTGAAACTCGATCCCCTATATACTGGTCTGAAACTCGATCGCCTACACACTGGTGTGAAACTAGATCCCTTACAAACTGGTCTGAAACTAGATCCCCCTACATACTGGTCTGACACTAGATCCCCCTACATACTGGTCTGAAACTCGATCCCCTATATACTGGTCTGAAACTCGATCGCCCTACATACTGGTCTGAAACTAGATCCCCTACATACTGGCCTGAAACTAGATCCCCCTACATACTGGCCTGAAACTAGATCCCCTACACACTGGCCTGAAACTAGATCCCCCTACATACTGGTCTGAAACTAGATCCCCTACATACTGGTCTGAAACTAGATCCCCCTACATACTGGTCTGAAACTAGATCCCCCTACATACTGGTCTGAAACTAGATTCCCTGCTGGTCTGAAACTAGATCCCCTACATACTGGTCTGAAACTCGACCCCCTACACACTGGTGTGAAACTAGATCCCCTACACACTGGCCTGACACTAGATCCCCAAACATACTGGCCTGAAACTAGATCCCCTTACACACTGGCCTGAAACTAGATCCCCTACACACTGGCATGAAACTAGATCCCCTACACACTGGCGTGAAACTAGATCCCCTACATACTAGTCTGAAACTAGATCCCCTACATACTAGTCTGAAACTAGATCACCTACGAAAATATTCCCGTTTTTGAGTATAAAGACATAAACACCAAACCATTCCACGTTGGCTCATTCAGAACCGCATGGCTTGAGAAATTGAAACCAATTGACTATTCATATGAGGATAAATACGAAGAGTCTGAAAATAGATCCCCCTACACAGTAGTCTGAAACTAGATCCCCCTGCATACTGGTCTGAAACTAGATCCCCTACATACTGGTCTAGCATCAGCATTGTGGATAACGTGTCTCCAATATTGATTAGCATTGGGGATAATTTGTCTCCAATATTGATTAGCATTATGGATAATGTGTCTCCAATATTGATTAGCATTATGGATAATGTGTCTCCAATATTGATCAGCATTATGGATCATGTGTCTCCAATATTGATTAGCATTGGGGATAATGTGTCTCCAATATTGATCAGCATTATGGATCATGTGTCTCCCATATTGATTAGCATTATGGATAATGTGTCTCCAATATTGATCAGCATTGGGGATAATGTGTCTCCAATATTGATCAGCATTGGGAATAATGTGTCTCCAATATTGATCAGCATTGTGGATAACGTGTCTCCAATATTGATTAGCATTGGGGATAATGTGTCTCCAATATTGATTAGCATTGGGGATAATGTGTCTCCAATATTGATCAGCATTTTGGATAATGTGTCTCCAATATTGATTAGCATTGGGGATAATGTGTCTCCAATATTGATTAGCATTGGGGATAATGTGTCTCCAATATTGATTAGCATTGGGGATAATGTGTCTCCAATATTGATTAGCATTGGGGATAGTGTATATCCAATATTGATTAGCATTGGGGATAATGTATATCCAATATTGATTAGCATTGGGGATAATGTATATCCAATATTGATGTGTGTGTGTGTAGTAACTCACTCTTGTTCCTCTCGTATCTTGTCCTCTACAGCCTTTAAGGCAGCAGCCAATGACGCGCTCGTCTCCTCCAGCTTCTGATGCACAGACTCCGCCTCTGACATCACCACGCTGACCGCCGCCACTGTTCCCATGTCCACGGACACGCCCCCGATGGAGGAGCGGGGGGGTTTGATAGGTGGAGGGGTGGGTGTGAGGGGGGTGTGGGGACTCTGGGGGGTGAGTGGGGTGTGGGGACTCTGGGCGGGAGGGGTGGGGGGTTTGGCGTTGGGGTTGGGGGAGGAGGAGTAGGGGGGGGAGGTGGGTGTGGTTATAGAGTGGAGGTGTTTGGTTGGTTTAGGGGCTGTGGGGGGAGGAGCCGGTTTGGGGGAGACTGGGGGAGGAATCTTCTTTGCTTCAACTGGGTAGAGAGGAAGGAGAGAGAGAGAGAGAGGTGTGAGAGAGAGAGGAAGGTGTGAGAGAGAGAGGAAGGTGTGAGAGAGAGGAAGGTGTGAGAGAGAGGAAGGTGTGAGAGAGAGGAAGGTGTGAGAGAGGGAGATTAGCCGACAGACCTATAGGTGAGAACTTTACATTGAGAGCTGGGCATCAGTATTACATGCTAGTAAATCCCAGTGCAGGACAGTACCTGGGCTGCCGGGGGTGCCAGGTCCAGGCAGGGGGACTTTTCTAGAGGAGGAGTGTCTCCTCATCTGAGCCAGGACAGGTTTGGGGGAGACGGGGGGTTTGGGTTTCCTCACAGGGGTCACCGCTCCTCCCCCTTCTCCCCCCGCCACCACCCCTGGTCCTCCCAGGTCTGAGCTGTCCCTGAGAGGAGGCGTAGCCTGGATCGGACTAGGCTCCGCTTCTCCCGTCTCATACACCGGCCGGCGTTTAACGGTGGCGGTGCCGTTCTCGTACGGTATGGCTGGCCCCGGCTCCGGCCCGGTAACAGCCCCGGTGTTAGCGGCCCCGGTGTGAACGGCCCCGGTGTGAACGGCCCCGGTGTTAGAGGCCCATGTCTTGGAGGTCCCGGTGATGTCTGCGATGCCGCTCTCTGAGAAGCCCTCCGGCTCCTTGTCTCTGCTCTTGGGACGGCGCTTGACGGTGGAAGACTCTGTCAGGGTGAAACGCGACCCGTTGGGGTGAGGCTTGTTGCAGCGGGGACGCCGTTTCAGGGTTGCCGTGGCGTCGACCCGGGACAGCTCATCCTGGGGAAGGGAGAACACGCCGTCTCCATGGAGACCGTCTCCATCACCCTAGAGACAAACATAACGACACAGCTTATAAATAACAATATAAGATTTTTTGACCGTGCCTCCCCCCCAAAATAATATAATTGATCATTTTTCATGTACAGACACCATATCTCAGTGTTTTCATACAAATTCATAAAATTGTAAACGCTCACCTCTGTTTCTCCTTCTTCCTCTCCCTCTCCTCTCTGCCTCTTCACGGTCTGTTTCCTCTCAGCAGCAAACGGAAGGTTCTCGGCCGAACTACCGGAAGAAGGGGTGTGAGGAGACGAGGGGTGAGGAGACGAGGGGTGAGGGGAGGAGGGGGAGCGAGGGGAGGAAGGCAGCTGGGGTGTAGAAGGGAGAGGAGAGGGTTGGGGTGCGGTACACAGTGGTACGGGGGTAGGTCTGTCCCTCCTAGCTGCCGCGACCAGCTCAGTAACAGGACCACTGATGGTCCTACGGCGGTTCACCACCTCCCCGTCCAGACCAATGGCATCCCGCTGCTGACAAATCAAATCACATTGTAGTTGTCACATGCGATAGATACAACTAGATTAGATTTTACAGTGAAACGCTGACTGACGAGCCTCTCCCGAAGGTGCAGAGTTTAAAAAAATAAAATGGTAACATCAATAAAATACACACGAATGGAGCTATATACAGGAAGTACCAGATCAATGTGGAGCTATATACAGGAAGTACCAGATCAATGTGGAGCTATATACAGGAAGTACCAGATCAATGTGGAGCTATATACAGGAAGTACCAGATCAATGTGGAGCTATATACAGGAAGTACCAGATCAATGTGGAGCTATATACAGGAAGTACCAGATCAATGTGGAGCTACGTATATACAGGAAGTACCAGATCAATGTGGAGCTATATACAGGAAGTACCAGATCAATGTGGAGCTAAATACAGGAAGTACCAGATCAATGTGGAGCTATATACAGGAAGTACCAGATCAATGTGGAGCTATATACAGGAAGTACCAGATCAATGTAGAGCTATATACAGGAAGTACCAGATCGATGTGGAGCTATATACAGGAAGTACCAGATTGATGTGGAGCTATATATAGGAAGTACCAGATCAATGTGGAGCTATATACAGGAAGTACCAGTACCAGATCAATGTGGAGAAATATACAGGAAGTACCAGATCAATGTGGAGCTATATACAGGAAGTACCAGTACCAGATCAATGTGGAGCTACATACAGGAAGTACCAGATCAATGTGTAGCTATATACAGGAAGTACCAGATCAATATGGAGCTATATACAGGAAGTACCAGTACCAGATCAATGTGGAGCTATATACAGGAAGTACCAGTACCAGATCAATGTGGAGCTATATACAGGGAGTACCAGTACCAGATCAATGTGGAGCTATATACAGGAAGTACCAGATCAATGTGGAGCTATATATACAGGAAGTACCAGATCAATGTGGAGCTATATACAGGAAGTACCAGATCAATATGGAGCTATATACAGGAAGTACCAGTACCAGATCAATGTGCAGAGGTATGAGATATTTGAGGTAGATATGTACATGAAGGCAGGGTAAAGTGACTAGACATCAGGATAGATAATAATGAGGTATTTGAGGTAGATATGTACATGAAGGCAGGGTAAAGTGTCTAGACATCAGGATAGATAATAATAAGGTATTTGAGGTAGATATGTACATGAAGGCAGGGTAAAGTGACTAGACATCAGGATAGATCATAATAAGGTATTTGAGGTAGATATGTACATGAAGGCAGGGTAAAGTGACTAGACATCAGGATAGATCATAATAAGGTATTTGAGGTAGATATGTACATGAAGGCAGGGTAAATTGACTAGACATCAGGATAGATAATAATAAGGTATTTGAGGTAGATATGTACATGAAGGCAGGGTAAAGTGACTAGACATCAGGATAGATAATAATGAGGTATTTGAGGTAGATATGTACATGAAGGCAGGGTAAAGTGTCTAGACAGGATAGATAATAATAAGGTATTTGAGGTAGATATGTACATGAAGGCAGGGTAAAGTGACTAGACAGGATAGATAATAATAAGGTATTTGAGGTAGATATGTACATGAAGGCAGGGTAAAGTGACTAGGCATCAGGATAGATAATAATAAGGTATTTGAGGTAGATATGTACATGAAGGCAGGGTAAAGTGTCTAGACATCAGGATAGATAATAATGAGGTATTTGAGGTAGATATGTACATGAAGGCAGGGTAAAGTGTCTAGACATCAGGATAGATAATAATAAGGTAGTTGAGGTAGATATGTACATGAAGGCAGGGTAAAGAGACTAGACATCAGGATAGATAATAATAAGGTATTTGAGGTAGATATGTACATGAAGGCAGGGTAAAGTGACTAGACATCAGGATAGATAATAATGAGGTAGATATGTACATGAAGGCAGGGTAAAGTGACTAGACATCAGGATAGATAATAATAAGGTATTTGAGGTAGATATGTACATGAAGGCAGGGTAAAGTGACAGAGACAGACAGAGATAGTGACAGACAACGAGAGAAACATACAACACCTCCCCTACCTGCAGGAAGTTTCTCTGTATAGCCATGCCCTTGGCCCCGCCCCCGATAGAGGACATTTCCAACATGGCCGCTATGCTCCTCACGCTGCCCGCGCTCCCCGTATCCACGACGACCGTCTCCACGGATACACCCAGGTCGCTGGCCCGTCGCTGGGGGTTGTAGGGCACGCCCAGCAGCCCGTCAGCTGCGTGTGTGTGTGTCGGCGTGTGTGTGTCGGCGAGGTTGGAGTTCGAGATAGCTGAGCTGGAGCGTTTGGGAGGCGGAGGGGGCGGGCCTTTCTTCTTGGGTCGCAGGGCGATGGACTGTGATTGGCTGCGGTTGACGTTCTTGTCCTGGTTGCGTACGGAGTGGCTGCGGCTGACCCGGTGAGTCACCGTGGCGTATTTACCTGTACCGCCCCCTGCTAGCCTCCCTGGAGGGGCCACTCCTGTCCCCGCCCCTGCACCTCCACCCCCCCTCTCCTCCCCCTCCCCGTCAGACCCAGCGTAGCGGTTCAGACTGTTAGCTCGCTTCTTAAGGAGGGCCTCACCCGCCTCACCCATCTCTCCCCCGTCTCCCCCCTCAGCCTCCGGAGGCAGGCACAGGAGGGGAACAGACACCTGGGGGCTAGGCTGCGGCTGGAGGGTGCTCTCCTTCTCAATCCCCCTCTCTTTCTCCCTCTCAATCCCCCTCTCTTTCTCCCTCTCAATCCCCCTCTCTTTCTCCCTCTCCTTCTCCCTCTCCTCTTCCTCCGTCGGCTGGGCTGTAGGCTGAGATTGGGGAGTAGGTGTGGGTTGGTGCTGGGGCTGAGGACCAGGCTGGGGCTGAGGACCAGGCTGGGGCTGAGGACCAGGCTGGGGCTGAGGACTAGGCTGGGGCTGAGGACCAGGCTGAGGACCAGGCTGAGTCTGGGTGTTGTGAGTCCCGCGATGTGCGTTGGACAGGGGGTGAGAGCGGGGGGAACCAGGCCTCTCTCCTTGTATTAGCTGTGGGGAGGATTTGGGTTTGGCCTGCGGTGAGGGGCCCGGGGCGGAGGTGGAGGAGTGCAGGGGTTTCTTGGTGGGGGTGTGAGGGGGAGTGTAAGGGGGTGCCGGCATTGAGTGGGCGTGGGAGGGTGGGCGAGGTTTGGATGAGGCGCTGCCTCTCTGGCTCCCCTGGCTGGTCTGTCTCATGGTCCGAGCCTCCTTCTTAGGGGGCACTCCTCCTCCTCCTCCTCCTCTACCCCCTGGCCCTACTCCCTCCTCGGGGTCCTTGCTGAGGCTGCGGGTCCTTTGACCCTTGACCTCTGGGCTAGGCTGGATCAGCGCTGTCTGCAGCTCGGGGCTCAACTCGCTGTCCTGGAAGGTGCACAACTTGGGAGAAGTGACGATTTCTGGAGAGAGATGGAGAGATATATTACATATGATGGAGATATATATTACATATGATGGAGAGATATATTACATATGATGGAGAGATATATTACATATGATGGAGAGATATATTACATATGATGGAGAGATATATTACATATGATGGAGAGATATATTACATATGATGGAGAGATATATTACATATGATGGAGAGATGTATTACATATGATGGAGAGACAGATGGAGAGATATATTACATATGATGGAGAGAGATATTACATATGATGGAGAGAGAGATGGAGAGATATATTACATATGATGGAGAGCTATATTACATATGATGGAGAGATATTACATATGATGGAGAGATATATTACATATGATGGAGAGATATATTACATATGATGGAGAGATATTACATATGATGGAGAGAGAGATGGAGAGATATATTACATATGATGGAGAGAGATATTACATATGATGGAGAGATATATTACATATGATGGAGAGAGATATTACATATGATGGAGAGATATATTACATATGATGGAGAGATATTACATATGATGGAGAGAGAGATGGAGAGATATATTACATATGATGGAGAGATATATTACATAAGATGGAGAGGGAGATGGAGAGATATATTACATATGATGGAGAGATATATTACATATGATGGAGAGATATATTACATATGATGGAGAGATATATTACATATGATGGAGGGATATATTACATATGATGGAGATATATATTACATATGATGGAGAGATATATTACATATGATGGAGAGATATATTACATATGATGGAGAGAGATATTACATATGATGGAGAGAGATATTACATATGATGGAGAGAGATATTACATATGATGGAGAGATATATTACATATGATGGAGAGATATTACATATGATGGAGAGATATATTACATATGATGGAGAGATATATTACATATGATGGAGAGATATATTACATATGATGGAGAGATATATTACATATGATGGAGAGATATATTACATATGATGGAGAGATATATTACATATGATGGAGAGATATATTACATATGATGGAGAGATATATTACATATGATGGAGAGATATATTACATATGATGGAGGGATATATTACATATGATGGAGATATATATTACATATGATGGAGAGATATATTACATATGATGGAGAGATATATTACATATGATGGAGAGAGATATTACATATGATGGAGAGAGATATTACATATGATGGAGAGATATATTACATATGATGGAGAGATATATTACATATGATGGAGAGAGAGATGGAGGGATGTATTACATATGATGGAGAGATATATTACATATGATGGAGAGAGATATTACATATGATGGAGAGATATATTACATATGATGGAGAGAGATATTACATATGATGGAGAGATATATTACATATGATGGAGAGATATATTACATATGATGGAGAGATATATTACATATGATGGAGAGGGAGATGGAGAGAGATGAAGAGCAATGGAGAGAGAGAGATGAGAGAGATGAAGAGACATGGAGAGATGGAGAGACATGGAGAGATGAAGAGATGAAGAGAGATGGAATGACATTTACTCTCATGGGTAGCCAAAAATAACTATATCAAAGCCCACGCCCCTTAATAATAGGTCACACCTCCTGAAAATAACCTATGGATTACATTAAAATAAGAGCCAGCTGCTGGGTCAACCCGACTGATGGTTAAATGAACCCATGTTTGGTTATTCCCAACAACCCAAACGGCTGGGTCAAAATAACCCCTGTCACTACTTAACCAGCAAATAACACATTTTTTTTTTTTTTTTAAGGGTGTAATGTGAAATGATTCTATTGTGACCTCACCGTTGTCAGGGGGCCTGTTCTCTATGGACATCACTTCCTGCTGCTGTGTGATTGGTGGAGGCTTCTTCCTGGGGGAGCTCCGCCCCTCAGAGCCACGCTGCATCTCAGCCAATCGCTTCACAGCTAGCATCAGCTTCTTCTGGTGACCTAGTGGGGACAAACCACAACAAGATATGATATGAGATAATATTGTAAGGCGTCTAATGTATAATATGTATTTACTATAATTTCAGGAAGTGCAGTGTGTCACTACTTCACAGGAGAGGCATTTGAATGTTTTTTTTATGTATTTTTAATCAAAATGTGTTTTTTTTGGGAGGGGGGCATAAATGCCTTCTGAAACATGTGAACTTTCATGTGCCTTTAATAATGTCTCGGTAAGTGTCATCTAATAATGATACAATATTTATATAAAATATGTTTTATCTGGACACTTTCTTAGTTATGATATGGCTACTATGCAAATATGCGAGAAACCATTCCACTGTACCATTTACACCAGCTGTGTGCGTGTGACAAATAAATGTTGATTTTTGTGAAGAACAACATGAGACCTGTTAGTAACTGACCAGAAACCTGTTAGTAACTGACCTGAGACCTGTTAGTAACTGACCTGAGACCTGTTAGTTACTGACCTGAGACCTTGTTGTTGAGTTTTGTGAAGAGCAACATGACCTGCACCAAAGTCAGATTAGGATATAAACCAAGGACTAGATAAAGTGGTTGTTGTTTTTTTACCAGTACTGTTTGCTACTACTATCACAATTTATTTAGTCTTGAAATCGTTGGTTGTTTACTACACTACCGTACTCCCTCTTTTTAGCACATGGCCTCACATGTGAATCCTTAAGAAGGAGATAGGGTGGGGCTGAAGGCTTAAGAGGGTGTGAACAATGCTGAATGGGTGTAGACAAAGTAAAGCTCTCCAGTAGGTGTAGCAAAATATTCAAGGGTCATTTTCTCAAAAAAAAAAGTGGGGTTCCCAACGTTTATCAACTTTCAAAGCAGAATGACTTTCCCATTGTTCCTCAACTGTAGTGTCTGATATACCTGTAGCACTGAGTCTTTACTTTTGTGTTTTTTTTTTTTTTTTTTTTTTTTTTTTTGAGGTTTGTAACAGAGTTCAGGGGTCAGGTTGGTAGTAACAGAGTTCAGGGGTCAGGTTGGTAGTAACAGAGTTCAGGAGACTGGTTGGTAGTAACAGAGTTCAGGAGACTGGTTGGTTTGATCAGGGTAGGTTAGTAAGAGAGTTCAGGGGTCAGGTTGGTTTGATCAGGGGAGGTTAGTAACAGAGTTCAGGAGACTGGTTGGTAGTAACAGAGTTCAGGAGACTGGTTGGTTTGATCAGGGTAGGTTAGTAAGAGAGTTCAGGGGTCAGGTTGGTAGTAACAGAGTTCAGGGGTCAGGTTGGTTTGATCAGGGGAGGTTAGTAACAGAGTTCAGGGGTCAGGATGGTAGTAACAAAGTTCAGGGGTCAGGTTGGTTTGATCAGGGGAGGTTAGTAACAGAGTTCAGGGGTTAGGTTGGTAGTAACAGAGTTCAGGGGTCAGGTTGGTTTGATCAGGGTAGGTTAGTAACAGAGTTCAGGGGTCAGGTTGGTAGTAACAGAGTTCAGGGGTCAGGTTGGTAGTAACAGAGTTCAGGGGTCAGGTTGGTAGTAACATAGTTCAGGGGTCAGGTCAGGTTAGAGTCCAGTCAGTGTAGGTAGAGTCCAGTCAGTGTGGGTAGAGTCCAGTCAGTGTGGGTAGAGTCCAGTCAGTGTAGGTAGAGTCCAGTCAGTGTAGGTAGAGTCCAGTCAGTGTAGGTAGAGTCCAGTCAGTGTAGGTAGAGTCCAGTCAGTGTGGGTAGAGTCCAGTCAGTGTGTAGGTAGAGTCCAGTCAGTGTGTAGGTAGAGTCCAGTCAGTGTAGGTAGAGTCCAGTCAGTGTAGGTAGAGTCCAGTCAGTGTAGGTAGAGTCCAGTCAGTGTAGGTAGAGTCCAGTCAGTGTGCGGGTAGAGTCCAGTCAGTGTAGGTAGAGTCCAGTCAGTGTGTGGGTAGAGTCCAGTCAGTGTAGGTAGAGTCCAGTCAGTGTGGGTAGAGTCCAGTCAGTGTGGGTAGAGTCCAGTCAGTGTAGGTAGAGTCCAGTCAGTGTAGGTAGAGTCCAGGCAGTGTAGGTAGAGTCCAGTCAGTGTAGGTAGAGTCCAGTCAGTGTGGGTAGAGTCCAGTCAGTGTGTAGGTAGAGTCCAGTCAGTGTAGGTAGAGTCCAGTCAGTGTGGGTAGAGTCCAGTCAGTGTAGGTAGAGTCCAGTCAGTGTGCGGGTAGAGTGCAGTCAGTGTGCGGGTAGAGTCCAGTCAGTGTGTGGGTAGAGTCCAGTCAGTGTGCGGGTAGAGTCCAGTCAGTGTGCGGGTAGAGTCCAGTCAGTGTGGGTAGAGTCCAGTTAGTGTAGGTAGAGTCCAGTCAGTGTAGGTAGAGTCCAGTCAGTGTAGGTAGAGTCCAGTCAGTGTAGGTAGAGTCCAGTTAGTGTGGGTAGAGTCCAGTTAGTGTGGGTAGAGTCCAGTCAGTGTAGGTAGAGTCCAGTCAGTGTCTGGGTAGAGTCCAGTCAGTGTGGGTAGAGTCCAGTCAGTGTGTGTGTAGAGTCCAGTCAGTGTAGGTAGAGTCCAGTCAGTGTGTGGGTAGAGTCCAGTCAGTGTAGGTAGAGTCCAGTCAGTGTGGGTAGAGTCCAGTCAGTGTGGGTAGAGTCCAGTCAGTGTAGGTAGAGTCCAGTCAGTGTAGGTAGAGTCCAGTCAGTGTGGGTAGAGTCCAGTCAGTGTGTAGGTAGAGTCCAGTCAGTGTGCGGGTAGAGTGCAGTCAGTGTGGGTAGAGTCCAGTCAGTGTGCGGGTAGAGTCCAGTCAGTGTGGGTAGAGTCCAGTCAGTGTGCGGGTAGAGTCCAGTCAGTGTGCGGGTAGAGTCCAGTCAGTGTGCGGGTAGAGTCCAGTCAGTGTAGGTAGAGTCCAGTCAGTGTGGGTAGAGTCCAGTCAGTGTAGGTAGAGTCCAGTCAGTGTAGGTAGAGTCCAGTCAGTGTAGGTAGAGTCCAGTCAGTGTAGGTAGAGTCCAGTCAGTGTCTGGGTAGAGTCCAGTCAGTGTGGGTAGAGTCCAGTCAGTGTGTGGGTAGAGTCCAGTCAGTGTAGGTAGAGTCCAGTCAGTGTGTGGGTAGAGTCCAGTCAGTGTAGGTAGAGTCCAGTCAGTGTGGGTAGAGTCCAGTCAGTGTGGGTAGAGTCCAGTCAGTGTGGGTAGAGTCCAGTCAGTGTGGGTAGAGTCCAGTCAGTGTAGGTAGAGTCCAGTCAGTGTGTGGGTAGAGTCCAGTCAGTGTAGGTAGAGTCCAGTCAGTGTAGGTAGAGTCCAGTCAGTGTAGGTAGAGTCCAGTCAGTGTGCGGGTAGAGTCCAGTCAGTGTAGGTAGAGTCCAGTCAGTGTGGGTAGAGTCCAGTCAGTGTAGGTAGAGTCCAGTCAGTGTGGGTAGAGTCCAGTCAGTGTAGGTAGAGTCCAGTCAGTGTGTGGGTAGAGTCCAGTTAGTGTGTGGGTAGAGTCCAGTCAGTGGTAGAGTCAGTGGTAGAGTCCAGTCAGTGTGTGGGTAGAGTCCAGTTAGTGTAGGTAGAGTCCAGTCAGTGTGTGGGTAGAGTCCAGTCAGTGTAGGTAGAGTCCAGTCAGTGTAGGTAGAGTCCAGTCAGTGTAGGTAGAGTCCAGTCAGTGTAGGTAGAGTCCAGTCAGTGTGTGGGTAGAGTCCAGTCAGTGTAGGTAGAGTCCAGTCAGTGTGTGGGTAGAGTCCAGTCAGTGTAGGTAGAGTCCAGTCAGTGTGGGTAGAGTCCAGTCAGTGTAGGTAGAGTCCAGTCAGTGTAGGTAGAGTCCAGTCAGTGTGTGGGTAGAGTCCAGTCAGTGTAGGTAGAGTCCAGTCAGTGTAGGTAGAGTCCAGTCAGTGTGGGTAGAGTCCAGTCAGTGTAGGTAGAGTCCAGTCAGTGTGTGGGTAGAGTCCAGTCAGTGTGGGTAGAGTCCAGTCAGTGTAGGTAGAGTCCAGTCAGTGTGTGGGTAGAGTCCAGTCAGTGTGGGTAGAGTCCAGTCAGTGTGGGTAGAGTCCAGTCAGTGTAGGTAGAGTCCAGTCAGTGTGTGGGTAGAGTCCAGTCAGTGTGGGTAGAGTCCAGTCAGTGTGGGTAGAGTCCAGTCAGTGTAGGTAGAGTCCAGTCAGTGTGTGGGTAGAGTCCAGTCAGTGTGTGGGTAGAGTCCAGTCAGTGTAGGTAGAGTCCAGTCAGCGTGTAGGTAGAGTCCAGTCAGTGTGTGGGTAGAGTCCAGTCAGTGTAGGTAGAGTCCAGTCAGTGTGTGGGTAGAGTCCAGTCAGTGTGTGGGTAGAGTCCAGTCAGTGTGGGTAGAGTCCAGTCAGTGTAGGTAGAGTCCAGTCAGTGTAGGTAGAGTCCAGTCAGTGTGTGGGTAGAGTCCAGTCAGTGTAGGTAGAGTCCAGTCAGTGTAGGTAGAGTCCAGTCAGTGTAGGTAGAGTCCAGTCAGTGTAGGTAGAGTCCAGTCAGTGTGTGGGTAGAGTCCAGTCAGTGTGCGGGTAGAGTGCAGTCAGTGTAGGTAGAGTCCAGTCAGTGTGTGGGTAGAGTCCAGTCAGTGTAGGTAGAGTCCAGTCAGTGTAGGTAGAGTCCAGTCAGTGTGTGGGTAGAGTCCAGTCAGTGTGTGGGTAGAGTCCAGTCAGTGTGGGTAGAGTCCAGTCAGTGTAGGTAGAGTCCAGTCAGTGTAGGTAGAGTCCAGTCAGTGTGTGGGTAGAGTCCAGTCAGTGTGCGGGTAGAGTGCAGTCAGTGTAGGTAGAGTCCAGTCAGTGTGTGGGTAGAGTCCAGTCAGTGTAGGTAGAGTCCAGTCAGTGTAGGTAGAGTCCAGTCAGTGTGTGGGTAGAGTCCAGTCAGTGTAGGTAGAGTCCAGTCAGTGTGTGGGTAGAGTCCAGTCAGTGTGTGGGTAGAGTCCAGTCAGTGTGTGGGTAGAGTCCAGTCAGTGTAGGTAGAGTCCAGTCAGTGTAGGTAGAGTCCAGTCAGTGTGGGTAGAGTCCAGTCAGTGTGTGGGTAGAGTCCAGTCAGTGTGTGGGTAGAGTCCAGTCAGTGTAGGTAGAGTCCAGTCAGTGTGGGTAGAGTCCAGTCAGAGTGTGGGTAGAGTCCAGTCAGTGTGTGGGTAGAGTCCAGTCAGTGTAGGTAGAGTCCAGTCAGCGTGTAGGTAGAGTCCAGTCAGTGTGTGGGTAGAGTCCAGTCAGTGTAGGTAGAGTCCAGTCAGTGTGTGGGTAGAGTCCAGTCAGTGTGTGGGTAGAGTCCAGTCAGTGTGGGTAGAGTCCAGTCAGTGTAGGTAGAGTCCAGTCAGTGTAGGTAGAGTCCAGTCAGTGTGTGGGTAGAGTCCAGTCAGTGTGTGGGTAGAGTCCAGTCAGTGTAGGTAGAGTCCAGTCAGTGTAGGTAGAGTCCAGTCAGTGTAGGTAGAGTCCAGTCAGTGTAGGTAGAGTCCAGTCAGTGTGTGGGTAGAGTCCAGTCAGTGTGCGGGTAGAGTGCAGTCAGTGTAGGTAGAGTCCAGTCAGTGTGTGGGTAGAGTCCAGTCAGTGTAGGTAGAGTCCAGTCAGTGTAGGTAGAGTCCAGTCAGTGTGTGGGTAGAGTCCAGTCAGTGTGTGGGTAGAGTCCAGTCAGTGTGGGTAGAGTCCAGTCAGTGTAGGTAGAGTCCAGTCAGTGTAGGTAGAGTCCAGTCAGTGTGTGGGTAGAGTCCAGTCAGTGTGCGGGTAGAGTGCAGTCAGTGTAGGTAGAGTCCAGTCAGTGTGTGGGTAGAGTCCAGTCAGTGTAGGTAGAGTCCAGTCAGTGTAGGTAGAGTCCAGTCAGTGTGTGGGTAGAGTCCAGTCAGTGTAGGTAGAGTCCAGTCAGTGTGTGGGTAGAGTCCAGTCAGTGTGTGGGTAGAGTCCAGTCAGTGTGTGGGTAGAGTCCAGTCAGTGTAGGTAGAGTCCAGTCAGTGTAGGTAGAGTCCAGTCAGTGTGGGTAGAGTCCAGTCAGTGTGTGGGTAGAGTCCAGTCAGTGTGTGGGTAGAGTCCAGTCAGTGTGTGGGTAGAGTCCAGTCAGTGTGTGGGTAGAGTCCAGTCAGTGTGTGGGTAGAGTCCAGTCAGTGTGTGGGTAGAGTCCAGTCAGTGTGTGGGTAGAGTCCAGTCAGTGTGTAGGTAGAGTCCAGTCAGTGTGTGGGTAGAGTCCAGTCAGTGTAGGTAGAGTCCAGTCAGTGTGGGTAGAGTCCAGTCAGTGTGGGTAGAGTCCAGTCAGTGTAGGTAGAGTCCAGTCAGTGTGTGGGTAGAGTCCAGTCAGTGTAGGTAGAGTCCAGTCAGTGTAGGTAGAGTCCAGTCAGTGTGTGGGTAGAGTCCAGTCAGTGTGTGGGTAGAGTCCAGTCAGTGTGGGTAGAGTCCAGTCAGTGTGTGGGTAGAGGCCAGTCAGTGTGTGGGTAGAGTCCAGTCAGTGTAGGTAGAGTCCAGTCAGTGTGTGGGTAGAGTCCAGTCAGTGTAGGTAGAGTCCAGTCAGTGTGTGGGTAGAGTCCAGTCAGTGTGCGGGTAGAGTCCAGTCAGTGTGGGTAGAGTCCAGTCAGTGTGTGGGTAGAGTCCAGTCAGTGTAGGTAGAGTCCAGTCAGTGTGTGGGTAGAGTCCAGTCAGTGTGTGGCTACATGCATTCACCTTTTGATATTTAATCAATTCTGTTTTCAAGTGAACGGGGAGTTCAGACGACAGGTGGTCATTTTAACATCTACGTTCAAAGATGTGATTGGACGGCAGGATACATTCAGTTGCCTTGCTTCTGTCTTTAAACTGTGTGTGTGTGTGTGTGTGTGTGTGTGTGTGTGTGTGTGTGTGTGTGTGTGTGTGTGTGTGTGTGTGTGTACGTCCTACCCAGCTTCATGATGCCTATCTCCTGCAGGTCCTCCCAGGTGATGTCTGTGATGAAGTCAATGTTTTCGTATCCGTTCTGCACCAGAACCTGCTGGTACTGACTCAGCCCTATCGCTGACAACCACTCTGCCAGGCTGGCCTAAACACACACACACACACACCCACACACACACACACACACACACACACACACACACACACACACACACACACACACACACACGCACACACAATAGTTAGTACAGGCTCAACCCTATCGCTGACAACCACTCTGCCAGGCTGGCCTAAACACACACACACACACACAATAGTTAGTACAGGCTCAGCCATATCGCCGACTACCACTCTACCACCTAGTTACAACAACAACAACAACAAGGTCTCAGGTCAGTAACTAACAGGTCTGAGGTCAGTAACTAACAGGTTTCAGGTCAGTTACTAACAGGTCTCAGGTCAGTTACTAACAGGTTTCTGGTCAGTAACTAACAGGTCTGAGGTCAGTAACTAACAGGTTTCAGGTCAGTTACTAACAGGTCTCAGGTCAGTTACTAACAGGTCTGAGGTCAGTTACTAACAGGTTTCAGGTCAGTTACTAACAGGTTTCAGGTCTACTAACAGGTTTCAGGTCAGTTACTAACAGGTCTCAGGTCAGTTACTGACATGGTCTCAGGTCAGTTACTAACAGGTCTGAGGTCAGTTACTAACAGGTTTCAGGTCAGTTACTAACAGGTCTGAGGTCAGTTACTAACAGGTCTGAGGTCAGTTACTAACAGGTTTCAGGTCAGTTACTAACAGGTTTCAGGTCAGTTACTAACAGGTCTGAGGTCAGTTACTAACAGGTCTCAGGTCAGTTACTGACATGGTCTCAGGTCAGTTACTAACAGGTCTGAGGTCAGTTACTAACAGGTTTCAGGTCAGTTACTAACTGGTCTGAGGTCAGTTACTAACAGGTCTGAGGTCAGTTACTAACAGGTCTGAGGTCAGTTACTAACAGGTCTCAGGTCAGTAACTAACAGGTCTCAGGTCAGTTACTGACAGGTCTGAGGTCAGTTACTAACAGGTCTCAGGTCAGTAACTAACAGGTTTCAGGTCAGTTACTAACTGGTCTGAGGTCAGTTACTAACAGGTCTGAGGTCAGTTACTAACAGGTCTCAGGTCAGTTACTAACAGGTTTCTGGTCAGGGAGCCACTCAGTGATGCTGAGTTTGTTGATCTCTGATGTCATCTTCTTTCTGTGGCCTGGTTTGGTCACTCCGATGGCCGTGAGATCCTACACAGACACACACACAGACACACACACACACACACACACACACACACACACACACGTACCACACACACACACACACACACACGTACCACACACACACAACACCAAGGAAAAATAGGTGAGACGCTTCCAAACTCTCCACAGATACACACACTTCATTACCACAGAGACACCAGACTCCAGACACCACAGACACCACAGACACCAGACACCACAGACACCAGACATCACAGACACCTGACACCACAGGCACCAGACACCTCAGAAAACACAGACACCACCGGCACCACAGACACCAGACACCACAGACACCAGACACCACCGGCACCACAGATACCAGACACCACCGGCACCATAGACACCAGACACAACAGACACCACAGAAAACGCAGACACCACAGACACCACAGACACACACAGTGTCCAGGTGACAAGCTGTACCACAGGACAGGAAGGTAAATGTCCCCAAAGGGAAATGAAGGTGAAGAGGAGAGAGAGGATGTTGGCAGTGAGAAAGAAGCGTTGTATCACTAGACCCCAGCTCCACCCACAGCATGGCTCCACCCACAGCATGGCTCCACCTATCTACAGTCTGGCCACACCCACAGCATGGCTCCCACCTATCTACAGTCTGGCCACACCCACCACACTGTCTGGCTCCACCCACCTATCACCTAGCCCCAACTATCCACAGTCTGACTCCACCCACCCACTGTATGTCTCAACAATCTGGCTCCACCCATCAACTGTCTGGCTCCGCCCACCCACTGTCTGTCCCCACCCAAAACCTGGCTCCTCCCAACTCCACTCCACTATACTCTAATTATCCCAATATACAGATGTAGGATCTTAATTTGATAACTCTTTTGTTGCCAGTCAGTGTGTGGGTCGAGTCCAGTCAGAGTGTGGGTAGACCCCAGTCAGAGTGTGGGTAGAGTCCAGTCAGTGTGTGGTTAGAGTCCAGTCAGTGTGTGGGTAGAGTCCAGTCAGTGTGTGGGTAGAGTCCAGTCAGAGTGTGGGTAGAGTCCAGTCAGAGTGTGGGTAGAGTCCAGTCAGTGTGTGGGTAGAGTCCAGTCAGTGTGTGGGTAGAGTCCAGTCAGAGTGTGTGGGTAGAGTCCAGTCAGAGTGTGGGTAGAGTCCAGTCAGAGTGTGGGTAGAGTCCAGTCAGAGTGTGGGTAGAGTCCAGTCAGAGTGTGGGTAGAGTCCAGTCAGAGTGTGGGTAGACCCCAGTCAGTGTGTGGGTAGAGTCCAGTCAGTGTGTGGGTAGAGTCCAGTCAGAGTGTGGGTAGAGTCCAGTCAGAGTGTGGGTAGAGTCCAGTCAGAGTGTGGGTAGAGTCCAGTCAGAGTGTGGGTAGAGTCCAGTCAGAGTGTGGGTAGAGTCCAGTCAGTGTGTGGGTAGAGTCCAGTCAGTGTGTGGGTAGAGTCCAGTCAGAGTGTGGGTAGAGTCCAGTCAGAGTGTGGGTAGAGTCCAGTCAGAGTGTGGGTAGAGTCAGTGTGTGGGTAGAGTCCAGTCAGTGTGTGTGGGTAGAGTCCAGTCAGTGTGTGTGGGTAGAGTCCAGTCGGTGTGTGGGTAGAGTCAGTGTGTGGGTAGAGTCCAGTCAGTGTGTGGGTAGAGTCCAGTCAGAGTGTGTGGGTAGAGTCCAGTCAGAGTGTGGGTAGAGTCCAGTCAGTGTGTGGGTAGAGTCCAGTCAGAGTGTGGGTAGAGTCCAGTCAGTGTGTGGGTAGAGTCCAGTCAGTGTGTGGGTAGAGTCCAGTCAGAGTGTGGGTAGAGTCCAGTCAGAGTGTGGGTAGAGTCCAGTCAGAGTGTGGGTAGAGTCAGTGTGTGGGTAGAGTCCAGTCAGTGTGTGTGGGTAGAGTCCAGTCAGTGTGTGTGGGTAGAGTCCAGTCGGTGTGTGGGTAGAGTCAGTGTGTGGGTAGAGTCCAGTCAGTGTGTGGGTAGAGTCCAGTCAGAGTGTGTGGGTAGAGTCCAGTCAGAGTGTGTGGGTAGAGTCCAGTCAGTATGCGGGTAGAGTCAGTGTGCGGGTAGAGTCCAGTCAGAGTGTGGGTAGAGTCCAGTCAGAGTGTGTGGGTAGAGTCCAGTCAGTGTGTGTGGGTAGAGTCCAGTCAGTATGCGGGTAGAGTCAGTGTGCGGGTAGAGTCCAGTCAGAGTGTGGGTAGAGTCCAGTCAGAGTGTGTGGGTAGAGTCCAGTCAGAGTGTGGGTAGAGTCCAGTCAGTGTGTAGATAGACTCTATGATTTATTTTTCTACTTGGCTACTACTACTATTTTTCTATCTGGCTAATGGCCAGATAGTTGGCAGTTAGAGACCTCATTATCTACTAATATTCTATATTGATTGATTTGTTCTCATCTAGGGGTGTAATTGAATCACTAGTCTGAGGTACACACACAGCGGGAGACACACACACACACAGAACACACACACACACACACACACACACACACACACACACGCACACACACACACACACACACACACACACACACACACACACGCACACACACACAGAACACACAGGACTTTGTCATAGGAGGAGCTTTGTGTCCATCTGCAGGCAGCCCTGTCCTGGCCAATCACAGATGAGGTCCTGGGCATGCTCAGTGACTGGGGGGGTGTATGCATCTGAACTGTCTTCAGTATTACTGGTAGGAGGGTGGGGGGGGGGGGGGGGGGGGTTGCTAAGGCAACTGCTTTATGATCAGTGAGTGAGTAGTGAGGTGACGGGGTGTAGAGCGTGACTTTAACTTTCAGGTTAAAGGATAGGGGTCAGAGGTCAGGGGTTCCTTACCTCTGGGGTCATTCTGCTAATGGTGGCTATGTCATACCCGGCGCTGATGAAGTTTGGAGCGTAGACCTGCAGCTGAAAGTCACTCAGCCATTGGATAACAGCCTCAGAGCTCTAGGAGAGAGAAGACAGGTGGAGTTCTGTCACTACGGCTGGCCCTGGGCTAACGGCTAATGGCTAACCGCTAACGGCTAAAGGTTAACCGCTAATAGCTAACCACTAACGGCTAATGGCTAACCACTAACGGCTAATGGCTAAAGGCTAACTGCTAATAGCTAACCACTAATTGCTAAAGGCTAACCACTAATGGCTAAAGGCTAATCACTAGTAGAGGAGACAGAAGAGGAGAAGACAGGTGGCTAAAAGCTATGGGCTCTGGGCTAAACACCTCTAACAGCTGAAGGCTAAAGACTAGCTAAGAATAACAAGAGAGGAGAGGAGGACTAGGTAGGTGGCTAAAGGCTAACGGCTAGGAGCTACTAGAGGAGGGAAAGAGGGAGAAGACTGGCTCTGTCTGGCTGAGCTATTGGGGAAGATGGAGGAGGGAGAAGACAGGCTCTCTTTTCGAGCTATTGGAGAAGATGGAGGAGGGAGAAGACAGGCTCTGTCTGGGTGAGCTATTGGATAAGAAGAAGGAGGGAGAAGACTGGCTCTGTCTGGGTGAGCTATTGGAGAAGATGAGGGAGGGAGAAGACAGGCTCTGTCTGGGTGAGCTATTGGAGAAGATGGAGGAGGGAGAAGACTGGCTCTTTCTGGGTGAGCTATTGGAGAAGATGGGGGAGGGAGAAGACAGGCTCTCTCTTCGAGCTATTGGAGAAGATGAGGGAGGGAGAAGACAGGCTCTGTCTGGGTGAGCTATTGGATAAGATGGAGGAGGGAGAAGACTGGCTCTTTCTGGGTGAGCTATTGGAGAAGATGGGGGAGGGAGAAGACAGGCTCTCTCTTCGAGCTATTGGAGAAGATGAGGGAGGGAGAAGACAGGCTCTGTCTGGGTGAGCTATTGGATAAGATGGAGGAGGGAGAGGACTGGCTCTGTCTGGATGAGCTATTGGAGAAGATGGAGGAGGGAGAAGACAGGCTCTGTCTGGGTGAGCTATTGGAGAAGATGAGGGAGGGAGAAGACAGGCTCTGTCTGGGTGAGCTATTGGAGAAGATGGAGGAGGGAGAAGACTGGCTCTTTCTGGGTGAGCTATTGGAGAAGATGGGGGAGGGAGAAGACAGGCTCTCTCTTCGAGCTATTGGAGAAGATGAGGGAGGGAGAAGACAGGCTCTGTCTGGGTGAGCTATTGGATAAGATGGAGGGGGGAGAAGACTGGCTCTGTCTGGGTGAGCTATTGGAGAAGATGGAGGAAGGAGAAGACAGGCTCTCTCTTCGAGCTATTGGAGAAGATGAGGGAGGGAGAAGACAGGCTCTGTCTGGGTGAGCTATTGGAGAAGATGGAGGAGGGAGAAGACTGGCTCTGTCTGGGTGAGCTATTGGAGAAGATGAGGGATGGAGAAGACAGGCTCTGTCTGGGTGAGCTATTGTAGAAGATGGAGGAGGGAGAAGACTGGCTCTGTCTGGGTGAGCTATTCGAGAAGATGGAGGAGGGAGAAGACAGGCTCTGTCTGGGTGAGCTATTTGAGAAGATGGAGGAGGGAGAAGACAGGCTCTGTCTGGGTGAGCTATTTGAGAAGATGGAGGAGGGAGAAGACTGGCTCTGTCTGGGTGAGCTATTGGAGAAGATGAGGGAGGGAGAAGACTGGCTCTGTCTGGGTGAGCTATTGGAGAAGATGAGGGAGGGAGAAGACAGGCTCTGTCTGGGTGAGCTATTGTAGAAGATGGAGGAGGGAGAAGACTGGCTCTGTCTGGGTGAGCTATTCGAGAAGATGGAGGAGGGAGAAGACAGGCTCTGTCTGGGTGAGCTATTTGAGAAGATGGAGGAGGGAGAAGACAGGCTCTGTCTGGGTGAGCTATTTGAGAAGATGGAGGAGGGAGAAGACTGGCTCTGTCTGGGTGAGCTATTGGAGAAGATGAGGGAGGGAGAAGACTGGCTCTGTCTGGGTGAGCTATTGGAGAAGATGAGGGAGGGAGAAGACAGGCTCTGTCTGGGTGAGCTATTGGAAAAGATGGAGTTGGGAGAAGACTGGCTCTGTCTGGGTGAGCTATTGGAGAAGATGGAGGAGGGAGAAGACTGGCTTTGTCTGGGTGAGCTATTGGAGAAGATTGAGCAGGGAGAAGACAGGCTCTGTCTGGGTGAGCTATTGGAGAAGATGGAGGAGGGAGAAGACTGGCTCTGTCTGGGTGAGCTATTGGAGAAGATGGAGGAGGGAGAAGACTGGCTCTGTCTGGGTGTGAGCTATTGGAGAAGATGAGGGAGGCAGAAGACAGGCTATATCTGGGTGAGCTATTGGAGAAGATGAGGGAGAAGACAGGCTATATCTGGGTGAGGTATTGGAGAAGATGGAGGAGGGAGAAGACTGGCTCTGTCTGGGTGAGCTATTGGAGAAGATGGAGGAAGGAGAAGACAGGCTCTGTCTGGGTGAGCTATTGGGGAAGATGGAGGAAGGAGAAGACAGGCTCTGTCTGGGTGAGCTATTGGAGAAGATGGAAGGGTGGACCTGGCCAATCACATCCAGAGATTGTAGACAACCCACTCTGAGGATTCTGATGTGGTGAAGTCTGCTCCAGAGACTTCCTCTATCACAAGCAACTGCAGTATCATGCTCTGTCCACTGAGGGGCAGCAGAGAGGCCAGGAGAACTCAGCCATGCCCAGTCCACCAGCACCTCTTTCTCCCTTATCCCCGCCTTTCTTCCCACCCACTCTGCTCAGGATTGGACCACGGGTCACACGGAGGGGGAGAGGAGGAGGAGGAGGGGAGGAGGAGGAGGGAGGATCTGGAACTAACAGATAGCCATGTGAACCTACACACCCTGCTGGGGAAAAACATGTCCATCAGATGGCTGTGATCTGATCAAGCTATCTCATACACACACACTTCCATCTTACTGGTAGAGAGTCCTGCCAACACACACACACACACACACACACACACACACACACACACACACACACACACACACACACACACACACACACACACGGTGCTAAGCTAGGGTAACGAAGATCAAGATGGCTCAGGCTACAGTATAGTGTAGTATATATACAGTGTATAATATATGTATATCAGTATTGTATATATACGGTATAGTATAATATATAGATCAGTATATTATATATACAGTATAGTGTAGTATATATACAGTTTAGCATATATACAGTAAAGTATAATATATATATATATATCAGTGTAGTATGTATACAGTATAGTATAGTGTATATACCGTATATTACAGTATATATCCAGTATAGTATATATACAGCGTAGTATAATATATATACAGTATAGTACCGTATTTTCAGTATAGTATATATACAGTATAGTATTGTGTATATACAGTATAGCATAGTATATATCCAGTATAGTATATATCCAGTACAGTATATATACAGTGTAGTATAATATATATCCATAATAGTACCGTATATATATATATATATATATATATATATGTATATATATATATATATATATATATATATATAGTACAGTGTATATACAGTATAGTATAGCATATATACAGTATATTATAGTGTATATACAGTATAGTGTATATATATAGTATAGTACATATCCAGTATAGTATATATCCAGTATAGTAAATGTATATAGAGTATACTATATATCCAATATAGTATAGTGTGTATATATATATAGTATATTATATCTCCAGTATAGTATATATCCAGTATAGTATATATCCAGTATATACAGTATAGTGAATGTATATACAGTATAGTATATCTCCAGTATAGTATATATACAGTATATTATAGTGTATATACAGTATAGTAAATGTATATACATTATAGTATATATCCAGTATTGTAAATGTATATAGAGTATAGTATATATCCAATATAGTATAGTGTATATATTGCATAGTATATCTCCAGTATAGTATATCTCCAGTATAGTATATATCCAGTATATTATAGTGTATATACAATATAGTAAATGTATATATAGTATAGTATATATCCAATATGGTATTGTGTGTATATATATAGTATAGTATATCTCCAGTATGGTATAGAATACATAAATATATAGTACAGGCTCATATCAGAGAGGTTTAGAGAACACAAAACAACGTCCCTGGGCAGCAAACAAGGAAAACAGGGTTGGAGGAGGAACACAGAGATGGAGGAGGAGGAACACAGAGATGGAGGAGGAGGAACACAGAGATGGAGGAGGAGGAACACAGAGATGGCGGAGGAGGAACACAGAGATGGAGGAGGAGGAACACAGAGATGGAGGAGGAGGAACACAGAGATGGAGGAGGAGGAACACAGGGATGGAGGAGGAGGAACACAGGGATGGAGGAGGAGGAACACAGGGATGGAGGAGGAGGAACACAGGGATGGAGGAGGAGGAACACAGAGATGGAGGAGGAGGAACACAGAGATGGAGGAGGAGGAAAACAGAGATGGAGGAGGAGGAACACAGAGATGGAGGAGGAAGAACACAGAGATGGAGGAGGAGGAACACAGAGATGGAGGAGGAGGAACACAGAGATGGAGGAGGAAGAACACAGAGATGGAGGAGGAGGAACACAGAGATGGAGGAGGAGGAACACAGAGATGGAGGAGGAGGAACACAGATGGAGGAGGAGGAACACAGAGATGGAGGAGGAACACAGGGATGGAGGAGGAACACAGGGATGGAGGAGGAGGAACACAGAGATGGAGGAGGAGGAACACAGATGGAGGAGGAGGAACACAGAGATGGAGGAGGAACACAGGGATGGAGGAGGAACACAGGGATGGAGGAGGAGGAACACAGAGATGGAGGAGGAGGAACACAGAGATGGAGGAGGAGGAACATAGAGATGGAGGAGGAGGAACACAGAGATGGAGCAGGAGGAACACAGAGATGGAGGAGGAGGAACACAGAGATGGAGGAGGAGGAACACAGAGATGGAGGAGGAGGAACACAGGGATGGAGGAGGAGGAACACAGAGATGGAGGAGGAGAAACTAAAAGGAGAGAAGACAGAACAGAATCTCTCTCAGAGGAGTAACAGAACAGACAGACCGGAGCGAGCGCACACACACACACACACACACACACACACACACACACACACACTCACCGTGTCGTGGCTGCAACCGAATGCTCGCAGTAAGGACGAGGCCAGCTGAGAGAGTAAGTGTTTGGACATCCTTGGTGTGTGTCGTGTTCGAGACTGTCTCTGTGTCCGTGTTCTCGTGTGTCTGTGTGTCCGTGTTCTCGTGTGTCTGTCTGTCCGTGTTCTCGTGTGTCTGTCTGTCCGTGTTCTCGTGTGTCTGTCTGTCCGTGTTCTCGTGTGTCTGTCTGTCCGTGGTTCTGTGAGTGTCTGTGTGTCCGTGGTTCTGGGTGTGTGTGTGTCCGTGCTTCTGTGTGTGTGTGTCTACGGTTGTGTGTGTGTGTGTGTTTCTGTCGTTGGTGAAGAGTGTGTGAGAGATTGTGCTGAAGGGGAAGAGGGACACTGGTTTCGATGAGGAGAGGGATGCAGTGAAGCAGGAAGTGTGTGAGTGATGACTCTGAGAGGAAGACTGTCTGTCTTACCTTCCCCTCGCCTTGCCCCTCCCCCTTCCAGGTTGCCGTGGCGTCATAGGGTGGAGCTTCATGGAGCGGGCATCCTGATTGGCTCGACTGTCTAGAGGCAGAGGCGGAGCCTGGAGGTAACACACACTGTCGTTGGGTCGAGCTCAACCACTCATATTTTCATTATTTGACCCAACCAATCCTGTCCCACCATTTCTTTCTATAAAACCAATCCCCCTCATTCACCGTGTGAATAACCAATCAGGTTTCACCTCCTCCTCAGTAACTGGTGTCATCAGCCAATCACAGGCCTCCTCTACTAACTACTGGCCATCTGGATGACAGAGCCGCCAAGATCCAGATCCCACTGTGTGTGTGTGTGTGTGTGTGTGTGTGCGATTGCTTCAATCGTTATAAAGGACACAGATGATGCTCTCTTTATCTCCCTCACCCCCTCTCTCTCTCTCTCTCTCTCTCTCTCTCTCTCTCTATCTCTCTGTCTCTCTCTCTCTCTCTATCTCTCTGTCTCTCTCTCTCTCTCTCTCTCTCTCTCTCTCTCTCTATCCCTCTCTATCTCATCCCTCTCTCTCTCTCTCCCTCTCTCACTGGAGTGATGTGTACCTGTAGATTGCAACACACACACACACACACACACACACACACACACACACACACACACACACACACACACACACACACACACCTACCTGTAGATAGCTCTACAGACTTGGACTGCTCCAGCAGGTGCTCTTTGGCTTTGGCAGACTGAGACAGCACTGTAGCCAGGAGCTACAGGGAGAAACAACACAGCCTTTAGTTTAGCTACAACACACAGAGAGACACGGTCTTTAGTTTAGTTACAACACACAGAGACACAGTCTTTAGTTTAGTTACAACACACAGAGACACAGCCTTTAGTTTAGCTACAACACACAGAGAGACACGGTCTTTAGTTTAGTTACAACACACAGAGACACAGTCTTTAGTTTAGTTACAACACACAGAGAGACACAGCCTTTAGTTTAGCTACAACACACAGAGAAACATAGCCTTTAGTTTAGCTACAACACACAGAGAAACATAGCCTTTAGTTTAGTTACAACACACAGAGAGACAGCCTTTAGTTTAGTTACAACACACAGAGACACAGCCTTTAGTTTAGCTACAACACACAGAGACACAGTCTTTAGTTTAGTTACAACACACAGAGAGACACAGCCTTTAGTTTAGCTACAACACACAGAGAGACACAGCCTTTAGTTTAGTTACAACACACAGAGACACAGCCTTTAGTTTAGTTACAACACACAGAGACACATCCTTTAGTTTAGTTACAACACACAGAGAGACACAGCCTTTAGTTTAGTTACAACACACAGAGACACAGTCTTTAGTTTAGTTACAACACACAGAGACACAGCCTTTAGTTACAACACACAGAGAGACACAGTCTTTAGTTTAGTTACAACACACAGAGACACAGTCTTTAGTTTAGTTACAACACACAGAGACACAGTCTTTAGTTTAGTTACAACACACAGAGACACAGTCTTTAGTTTAGCTACAACACACAGAGACACAGCCTTTAGTTTAGCTACAACACACACAGAGACACAGCCTTTAGTTTAGCTACAACACACAGAGACACAGCCTTTAGTTTAGTTACAACACACAGAGACACAGTCTTTAGTTTAGCTACAACACACAGAGAGACACAGTCTTTAGTTTAGTTACAACACAGAGACACAGCCTTTAGTTTAGCTACAACACACAGAGACACAGCCTTTAGTTTAGTTACAACACACAGAGACACAGCCTTTAGTTTAGCTACAACACACAGAGACACAGCCTTTAGTTTAGCTACAACACACAGAGACACAGTCTTTAGTTTAGTTACAACACACAGAGACACAGTCTTTAGTTTAGTTACAACACACACAGAGACACAGCCTTTAGTTTAGTTACAACACACAGAGACACAGCCTTTAGTTTAGCTACAACACACAGAGAGACACAGCCTTTAGTTTAGCTACAACACACAGAGAGACACAGCCTTTAGTTTAGCTACAACACACAGAGACACAGCCTTTAGTTTAGCTACAACACACAGAGACACAGCCTTTAGTTTAGTTACAACACACACAGAGACACAGCCTTTAGTTTAGTTACAACACACAGAGACACAGCCTTTAGTTTAGCTACAACACACAGAGAGACACAGCCTTTAGTTTAGCTACAACACACAGAGAGACAGTCTTTAGTTTAGTTACAACACACAGAGACACAGCCTTTAGTTTAGTTACAACACACAGAGACACAGTCTTTAGTTTAGTTACAACACACAGAGACACAGCCTTTAGTTACAACACACAGAGAGACACAGTCTTTAGTTTAGTTACAACACACAGAGACACAGTCTTTAGTTTAGTTACAACACACAGAGACACAGTCTTTAGTTTAGCTACAACACACAGAGACACAGCCTTTAGTTTAGCTACAACACACACAGAGACACAGCCTTTAGTTTAGCTACAACACACAGAGACACAGCCTTTAGTTTAGTTACAACACACAGAGACACAGTCTTTAGTTTAGCTACAACACACAGAGAGACACAGTCTTTAGTTTAGTTACAACACAGAGACACAGCCTTTAGTTTAGCTACAACACACAGAGACACAGCCTTTAGTTTAGCTACAACACACAGAGACACAGCCTTTAGTTTAGTTACAACACACAGAGACACAGCCTTTAGTTTAGCTACAACACACAGAGACACAGTCTTTAGTTTAGTTACAACACACAGAGACACAGTCTTTAGTTTAGTTACAACACACACAGAGACACAGCCTTTAGTTTAGTTACAACACACAGAGACACAGCCTTTAGTTTAGCTACAACACACAGAGAGACACAGCCTTTAGTTTAGCTACAACACACAGAGAGACACAGCCTTTAGTTTAGTTTCAACACAGAGAGACACAGCCTTTAGTTTAGCTACAACACACAGAGAGACACAGCCTTTAGTTTAGTTACAACACACAGAGAGACACAGCCTTTAGTTTAGCTACAACACACAGAGAGACACAGCCTTTAGTTTAGCTACAACACACAGAGAGACACAGCCTTTAGTTTAGCTACAACACACAGAGACACAGCCTTTAGTTTAGCTACAACACACAGAGACACAGCCTTTAGTTTAGTTACAACACACACAGAGACACAGCCTTTAGTTTAGTTACAACACACAGAGACACAGCCTTTAGTTTAGCTACAACACACAGAGAGACACAGCCTTTAGTTTAGCTACAACACACAGAGAGACACAGCCTTTAGTTTAGCTACAACACACAGAGACACAGCCTTTATTTTAGTTACAACACACAGAGAGACACAGTCTTTAGTTTAGCTACAACACACAGAGACACAGCCTTTAGTTTAGCTACAACACACAGAGACACAGTCTTTAGTTTAGTTACAACACACAGAGACACAGTCTTTAGTTTAGCTACAACACACAGAGACACAGCCTTTAGTTTAGTTACAACACACACAGAGACACAGTCTTTAGTTTAGTTACAACACACAGAGAGACACAGTCTTTAGTTTAGTTACAACACACAGAGAGACACAGCCTTTAGTTTAGCTACAACACACAGAGAGACACAGCCTTTAGTTTAGTTACAACACACAGAGACACAGTCTTTAGTTTAGTTACAACACACAGAGACACAGCCTTTAGTTACAACACACAGAGAGACACAGCCTTTAGTTTAGTTACAACACACACAGAGACACAGTCTTTAGTTTAGTTACAACACACACAGAGACACAGCCTTTAGTTACAACACACACAGAGACACAGCCTTTAGTTTAGTTACAACACACAGAGAGACACAGCCTTTAGTTTAGCTACAACACACAGAGACACAGCCTTTAGTTTAGTTACAACACACAGAGACACAGTCTTTAGTTTAGTTACAACACACAGAGACACAGCCTTTAGTTTAGTTACAACACACAGAGACACAGTCTTTAGTTTAGTTACAACACACAGAGACACAGCCTTTAGTTTAGTTACAACACATAGAGAGACACAGTCTTTAGTTTAGCTACAACACACAGAGACACAGTCTTTAGTTTAGTTACAACACACAGAGACACAGCCTTTAGTTTAGTTACAACACACAGAGAGACACAGTCTTTAGTTTAGCTACAACACACAGAGACACAGTCTTTAGTTTAGCTACAACACACAGAGACACAGCCTTTAGTTTAGTTACAACACACAGAGAGACACAGTCTTTAGTTTAGCTACAACACACAGAGACACAGTCTTTAGTTTAGTTACAACACACAGAGACACAGCCTTTAGTTTAGCTACAACACACAGAGACACAGTCTTTAGTTTAGTTACAACACACAGAGACACAGCCTTTAGTTTAGTTACAACACACAGAGAGACACAGTCTTTAGTTTAGCTACAACACACAGAGACACAGTCTTTAGTTTAGTTACAACACACAGAGACACAGCCTTTAGTTTAGTTACAACACACAGAGAGACACAGTCTTTAGTTTAGCTACAACACACAGAGACACAGTCTTTAGTTTAGTTACAACACACAGAGACACAGCCTTTAGTTTAGCTACAACACACAGAGACACAGCCTTTAGTTTAGTTACAACACACAGAGACACAGCCTTTAGTTTAGCTACAACACACAGAGACACAGTCTTTAGTTGAGTTACAACACACACAGAGACACAGTCAGGGCAGTTCTACACTAGGACAGATATATAGAACAGATATATAGGACAGATATATAGGACTCCCAACAGGGCCGTTCTACACTAGGACAGATATATAGGACAGATATATAGGACTCCACACAGGGCCGGTCTACACTAGGACAGATATATAGGACTCCACACAGGGCCGTTCTACACTAGGACAGATATATAGGACAGATATATAGGACAGATATACAGGACTGAGTGTGTGTGTGTGTGTGTGTGTGTGTGTGTGTGTGTGTGTGTGTGTGTGTGTGTGTGTGTGTGTGTGTGTGTGTGTGTGTGTGTGTGTGTGTGTGTGTGTGTGTGTGTGTGTTCCGGTCTGTCCGTTCTACACTACACTATTTTTATATCATAGACTGTTAGTGTCCATTTCAGGACAGCACTGTGATCAGCATTAAGTGTGTGATCACATTAAGTGTGTGTGGTGTGTGTGTGTGCGCGCGCCTCACCTTAACCCCCTCGGCCTGCGCGTGGAGAATGTGGGTGGAGCTCCCGGCACTCTGACCACTCCCTGATGACCTCACACTGGTCACACTGCCAGAGCTCCCCACGCTACTTCGGTCTCCACCTGGTAAACACAACACAACACACACACACACAGGTGTGTGTTAACACAGAACCAGGTATCATATGTGTTTCTCCGCTACAATGCACTGGACAGCAGCCCACTCAACAGCATGGGTTCACGACTAGGACAGACGAGGTGATTGACGGAGTGACTGACACACTTAAACACACACACATCCACTGACCGACGCAGGCCTGATGACTGACAGAGAGACTAAAGACCCATGCAGAGAGAGAGAGAGAGAGAAAGACAGAGAGAGACAGAGAGAGACAGAGAGAGAGACAGAGACAGAGAGAGAGACAGAGACAGAGACAGAGAGAGAGACCGAGAGAGAGACCGAGACAGAGAGAGAGACAGAGAGAGAGAGACAGAGAGAGAGACAGAGAGAGAGACAGAGAGAGAGAGACAGAGAGAGAGACCGAGAGAGAAACAGAGACAGAGAGAGAGACAGAGAGAGAGACATAGAGAGAGACAGAGAGAGAGACATAGAGAGAGACAGAGAGAGATACAGAGAGAGATACAGAGAGAGAGACAGAGAGAGAGACAGAGAGATAGATAGATGGATAGAGAGATAGATAGAGAGATAGATAGAGAGATAGATAGATATATAGATAGATAGATAATGACTGCAGCCCTCCACACACAGCCAGGGACCAGGTACTGCCAGGTACAGCCAGGGACCAGGTACTGCCAGGTACAGCCAGGGACCAGGTACTGCCAGGTAGGTACTGGTCTCTGTTCAGTTCTGGACATAATGGAGAGATGGCAGGGTCTCTAAGGTGCCCCTATCCACTGATTCTAGGTCAGATCCTATAGGGGCCATTGTGTTGCCTTTCCCTATAGTATTAGCCCGGATAATCTGATCTAGACCTATGGTTAGGGGCAGCTTCAATCTGTAGACAACGCCACAGGTCAGGGGTCAGGCAGGGCTGCGCGGGGCGGGGTTACCTGGCCCAGGCTTGCGCAGCACCCATATCTCCTCGCTGGAGCTGCCCTGGGGGCCGCAGGACCGGGTGGGGGAACCGTGAGGGGTGGCTTCTGAGCCGCGACAACCTTCAACACAGAAACCACTGTTAACCTCTAAATCCCCCTGCTCCGCTAATCTAGCTGTAGCCGCTAACCCCAGCTACGCTAAACTATCAGCTAATCCTGGGGATAAACTAGCCTTGGCACCTAACTCTGGGGTTAAATTAGCATTATACAGCTAAAACCCCCTCTAAACTAGCATTAGTAGCTAACCCCAAACTAGCCATCACTGCTAGTCCTGGGGCTAAAATAGCATTAGAAGCTAACCCTGTAACTGAACTAGCATTAGTAGCTAACCCCAAACTAGGAATCACTGTTAGTCCTGGGGCTAAAATAGCATTAGAAGCTAACCCTTTCACTGAAACAGCATTAGTAGCTAACCTTAAACTAGGAATCAGTGTTAGTCCTGGGGCTAAAATAGCATTAGAAGCTAACCCCAAACTAGCCATCACTGCTAGCCATGGGGCTAAAATAGCATTAGCAGCTAAATCTGTCACTGGACTAGCATTAGTAGCTAACCCTAAACTAGGAATCACTGCTAGTCCTGGGGCTAAACTACCATTAGCGGTTAACCCTGACGCTAATGTAGTGTTAGCCAATAACTAGCATTAGCAGCTAACAATTAAGCAAAACTAGCATTCACTGCAAAACAGTTAATCACTCACCCTCTAACTCTAAACCTTAGCTTTGCTAGCATTGATCCGCTAATCCTAAACTGGCTAACCAGCCCCACCACGATCCCCAACCAGCAGGACAGATGGGGGTGCAGGGCGGGGTGGGGGTAAGGGGGACCCTAGAATATACTCTATGTCTGCTTGTTTAACTTCACCCTGTCTTAACAGCAGACACAGACACACACGCATATATACATCACATATATATATATATATATATTCCATAGATATATGAGAACATTTATATACCATTGTACATAAATAGATCAGTAGCATGCATGTATATCTGTGTAGATATATATATATATGTGTCAGAATGTACATAAATATACATATATATGTATAATATATGAAGAGATATATGATGATATATGCAGGGTAAGGTAAGGTATGAGCTGCAGTTCATCAGGAGAGAGAGTTACAGTAGAACAGGAACTCAAGGCATTTAGAGACTGGGGGAGAGGATACAGTAGAACAGAGACGCAAGGCCTTTAGAGACTGGAGGAGAGGATTACAGTAAAACAGGAACTCAAGGCCTTTAGAGACTGGAGGAGAGGATACAGTAGAACAGAGACGCAAGGCCTTTAGAGACTGGAGGAGAGGATTACAGTAGAACAGGGACTCGAGGACTTTAGAGACCGGAGGAGAGGATTACAGTAAAACAGGAACTCAAGGCCTTTAGAGACTGGAGGAGAGGATACAGTAGAACAGAGACGCAAGGCCTTTAGAGACTGGAGGAGAGGATTACAGTAGAACAGAGACTCAAGGCCTTTAGAGACTGGAGGAGAGGATTACAGTAGAACAGGGACTCAGGGCCTTTAGAGACTGGAGGAGAGGATTACAGTAGAACCTAGAGACTCAATGCCTTTAGAGACTGGAGGAGAGGATTACAGTAGAACAGAGACTCAAGGCCTTTATAAACCATAGAGACTGGAGGAGAGGATTACAGTAGAACAGGGACTCAAGGCCTTTAGAGACTGGAGGAGAGGGTTACAGTAGAACAGGGACTCAAGGCCTTTAGAGACTGGAGGAGAGTATTACAGTAGAACAGGGACTCAAGACCTTTAGAGACTGGATGAGAGGATTACAGTAAAACAGGGACTCAGGGCCTTTAGAGACTGGAGGAGAGGATTACAGTAGAACAGAGACTCAATGCCTTTAGAGACTGGAGGAGAGGATTAAAGTAGAACAGGGACTCAAGGCCTTTAGAGCCTGGAGGAGAGGATTACAGTAGAACAGGGACTCAAGGCCTTTAGAGACTGGAGGAGAGGATTGCAGTAGAACAGGGACTCAAGGCCTTTATAAACCATAGAGACTGGAGGAGAGGGTTACAGTAGAACAGATACTCAAGGCCTTTAGAGACTGGAGGAGAGGGTTACAGTAGAACAGGGACTCAGGGCCTTTAGAGGATTACAGTAAAACAAGGACTAAGGGCCTTTAGAGACTGGAGGAGAGGGTTACAGTAGAACAGGAACTCGAGGCCTTTAGAGACTGGAGGAGAGGATTACAGTAGAACAGAGACTCGGGCCTTTAGAGACTGGAGGAGAGGATTACAGTAGAACAGGGACTCAAGGCCTTTAGAGACTGGAGGAGAGGATTACAGTAGAACAGGGACTCAAGGCCTTTAGAGACTGGAGGAGAGGATTACAGTAGAACAGGAACTCGAGGCATTTAGAGACTGGAGGAGAGGATTACAGTAAAACAGGGACTCGAGGCCTTTAGAGACTGGAGGAGAGGATTATAGTAAAACAGGGACTCGAGGCCTTTAGAGACTGGAGGAGAGGGTTACAGTAGAACAGGAACTTGAGGCCTTTAGAAACTGGAGGAGAGGATTACAGTAGAACAGGGACTCAAGGCCTTTATAAACCATAGAGACTGGAGGAGAGGATTACAGTAGAACAGGGACTCAAGGCCTTTAGAGACTGGAGGAGAGGATTACGGTAGAACAGAGACTCAAGGCCTTTAGAGACTGGAGGAGAGGATTACAGTAGAACATGGACTCAAGGCCTTTAGAGACTGGAGGAGAGGATTACAGTAGAACAGGGACTCAACTGAAACACCGCTAACCAAACAACAGTGCTAGGTGGCTGTGCTACAGAAACACCGCTAACCAAACAACAGTGCTAGGTGGCTGTGCAACTGAAACACTGCTAACCAAACAACAGTGCTAGGTGGCTGTGCAACTGAAACACTGCTAACCAAACAACAGCACTAGGTGGCTGTACTACTGAAACACCGCTAACCAAACAACAGAGCTAGGAGGCTAGATAGTTGTTTTCTTGTTGGAAGATCCACTCGTGGCTAAGTTTCAGCCTCCTGGATGAGGCAACCAGAGTTCTTGGGCTGATTTTGAGTTCATGGTGCCGTTGACCCTTAACAAGGGCCCCAGGATCAGTGGAATCAAAACATCCCCCATATCATGAAAATATATTTTACAGTAGGTATGAGGTACTTTTCTGCATAGTGTTTAATATGCATGGCTCTTTCAATGCCAATCCCACCCCTGGTGTGTGTGGCCAAAGAGCTCTATTTTTGTCTCAAATGGCTTGGTTCCAATCAAAAGGGCCTTTCGCCATGGTGATTTTGCCATGGCGATGGATGTGAAATGGATTTTACATGTCTGTTACCTCATTATTAAACCCTCAGCGAAACAGGAAGCTACGGAAGACCACAACACAAGCTACGGAAGACCACAATACAAGCTACGGAAGACCACAACACAAGCTACACCACAATTCAACACAACACCACACTGTAACCCTTGTTCAACAGCAACACAACACTGTAACCCTTGTTCAACAGCAACACTACACTATAACCCTTGTTCAACAGCAGCACTACACTATAACCCTTGTTCAACAGCAGCACTACACTATAACCCTTGTTCAACAGCAACACCACACTATAACCCTTGTTCAACAGCAACACAACACTATAACCCTTGTTCAACAGCAGCACTACACTATAACCCTTGTTCAACAGCAACACTACACTATAACCCTTGTTCAACAGCAACACCACACTATAACCCTTGTTCAACAGCAACACCACACTATAACCCTTGTTCAACAGCAGCACTACACTATAACCCTTGTTCAACAGCAACACAACACTACACTGTAACCCTTGTTCAACAGCAACACCACACTATAACCCTTGTTCAACAGCAACACCACACTATAACCCTTGTTCAACAGCAACACCCCACTATAACCCTTGTTCAACAGCAACACCACACTATAACCCTTGTTCAACAGCAACACCACACTATAACCCTTGTTCAACAGCATCACTACACTGTAACCTTGTTCAACAGCAACACCCCACTATAACCCTTGTTCAACAGCAACACTACACTGTAACCTTGTTCAACAGCAACACCACACTATAACCCTTGTTCAACAGCAACACTACACTGTAACCTTGTTCAACAGCAACACCACACTATAACCCTTGTTCAACAGCAACACTACACTGTAATCCTTGTTCAACAGCAACACCCCACTATAACCCTTGTTCAACAGCAACACTACACTGTAACCTTGTTCAACAGCAACACCCCACTATAACCCTTGTTCAACAGCAACACTACACTGTGACCCTTGTTCAACAGCAACACCCCACAATAACCCTTGTTCAACAGCAACACTACACTGTAATCCTTGTTCAACAGCAACACCCTACTATAACCCTTGTTCAACAGCAACACTACAATGTAATCCTTGTTCAACAGCAACACCCCACTATAACCCTTGTTCAACAGCAACACTACACTGTAACCTTGTTCAACAGCAACACCCCACTATAACCCTTGTTCAACAGCAACACTACACTGTAACCTTGTTCAACAGCAACACCACACTATAACCCTTGTTCAACAGCAACACTACACTGTAATCCTTGTTCAACAGCAACACCCCACTATAACCCTTGTTCAACAGCAACACTACACTGTAACCTTGTTCAACAGCAACACCACACTATAACCCTTGTTCAACAGCAACACTACACTGTGACCCTTGTTCAACAGCAACACCCCACTATAACCCTTGTTCAACAGCAACACTACACTGTAATCCTTGTTCAACAGCAACACCCCACTATAACCCTTGTTCAACAGCAACACTACACTGTAACCTTGTTCAACAGCAACACCACACTATAACCCTTGTTCAACAGCAACACTACACTGTGACCCTTGTTCAACAGCAACACCCCACTATAACCCTTGTTCAACAGCAACACTACACTATAACCCTTGTTCAACAGCAACACTACACTGTGACCCTTGTTCAACAGCAACACCCCACTATAACCCTTGTTCAACAGCAACACTACACTGTAACCTTGTTCAACAGCAACACTACACTGTAACCTTGTTCAACAGCAACACCCCACTATAACCCTTGTTCAACAGCAACACTACACTGTAACCTTGTTCAACAGCAACACCCCACTATAACCCTTGTTCAACAGCAACACTACACTGTAACCTTGTTCAACAGCAACACCCCACTATAACCCTTGTTCAACAGCAACACTACACTGTAACCCTTGTTCAGCAGCAACACTACACTGTAACACTTGTTCAACAGCAACACCAGACTGTAACCCATGTTCAACAGCAACACCCCACTATAAACCTTGTTCAACAGCAACACTACACTGTAACCCTTGTTCAACAGCAACACCCCACTATAACCCTTGTTCAACAGCAACACTACACTGTAATCCTTGTTCAGCAGCAACACTACACTGTAACCCTTGTTCAACAGCAACACCAGACTGTAACCCTTGTTCAACAGCAACACCCCACTATAACCCTTGTTCAACAGCAACACTACACTGTAACCCTTGTTCAACAGCAACACCCCACTGTAACCCTTGTTCAACAGCAACACCCCACTGTAACTCTTGTTCAACAGCAGCACTACACTGTAATCCTTGTTCAACAGCAACACCCCACTATAACCCTTGTTCAACAGCAACACTACACTGTAACCTTGTTCAACAGCAACACCACACTATAACCCTTGTTCAACAGCAACACTACACTGTGACCCTTGTTCAACAGCAACACCCCACTATAACCCTTGTTCAACAGCAACACTACACTATAACCCTTGTTCAACAGCAACACTACACTGTGACCCTTGTTCAACAGCAACACCCCACTATAACCCTTGTTCAACAGCAACACTACACTGTAACCTTGTTCAACAGCAACACTACACTGTAACCTTGTTCAACAGCAACACCCCACTATAACCCTTGTTCAACAGCAACACTACACTGTAACCTTGTTCAACAGCAACACCCCACTATAACCCTTGTTCAACAGCAACACTACACTCTAACCCTTGTTCAGCAGCAACACTACACTGTAACACTTGTTCAACAGCAACACCAGACTGTAACCCATGTTCAACAGCAACACCCCACTATAACCCTTGTTCAACAGCAACACTACACTGTAACCCTTGTTCAACAGCAACACCCCACTATAACCCTTGTTCAACAGCAACACTACACTGTAACCCTTGTTTAACAGCAACACCACACTATAACCCTTGTTCAACAGCAACACTACACTGTAATCCTTGTTCAGCAGCAACACTACACTGTAACCCTTGTTCAACAGCAACACCAGACTGTAACCCTTGTTCAACAGCAACACCCCACTATAACCCTTGTTCAACAGCAACACTACACTGTAACCCTTGTTCAACAGCAACACCCCACTGTAACCCTTGTTCAACAGCAACACCCCACTGTAACTCTTGTTCTACAGCAGCACTACACTGTAACCCTTGTGCAACAGCAACACTACACTGTAACCCTTGTTCAGCAGCAACACTACACTGTAACCCTTGTTCAACAGCAACACCCCACTATAACCCTTGTTCAACAGCAACACTACACTGTAATCCTTGTTCAGCAGCAACACTACACTGTAACCCTTGTTCAACAGCAACACCAGACTGTAACCCATGTTCAACAGCAACACCCCACTATAACCCTTGTTCAACAGCAACACTACACTGTAACCCTTGTTCAACAGCAACACCCCACTATAACCCTTGTTCAACAGCAACACTACACTGTAATCCTTGTTCAGCAGCAACACTACACTGTAACCCTTGTTCAACAGCAACACCAGACTGTAACCCTTGTTCAACAGCAACACTACACTGTAACCTTGTTCAACAGCAACACCCCACTATAACCCTTGTTCAACAGCAACACTACACTGTAACCTTGTTCAACAGCAACACCCCACTATAACCCTTGTTCAACAGCAACACTACACTGTAACCCTTGTTCAGCAG
The DNA here is from genome assembly GCF_013265735.2 of Oncorhynchus mykiss. Taxonomy (NCBI): domain Eukaryota; kingdom Metazoa; phylum Chordata; class Actinopteri; order Salmoniformes; family Salmonidae; genus Oncorhynchus; species Oncorhynchus mykiss. Next base: position 153,326 of record NW_023493725.1, on the reverse strand, counting down.
CAACACTACACTGTAACACTTGTTCAACAGCAACACCAGACTGTAACCCATGTTCAACAGCAACACCCCACTATAACCCTTGTTCAACAGCAACACTACACTGTAACCCTTGTTCAACAGCAACACCCCACTATAACCCTTGTTCAACAGCAACACTACACTGTAATCCTTGTTCAGCAGCAACACTACACTGTAACCCTTGTTCAACAGCAACACTACACTGTAATCCTTGTTCAGCAGCAACACTACACTGTAACCCTTGTTCAACAGCAACACCAGACTGTAACCCTTGTTCAACAGCAACACCCCACTATAACCCTTGTTCAACAGCAACACTACACTGTAACCCTTGTTCAACAGCAACACCCCACTGTAACCCTTGTTCAACAGCAACACTACACTGTAACCCTTGTTCAGCAGCAACACTACACTGTAACCCTTGTTCAACAGCAACACCCCACTATAACCCTTGTTCAACAGCAACACTACACTGTAATCCTTGTTCAGCAGCAACACTACACTGTAACCCTTGTTCAACAGCAACACCAGACTGTAACCCATGTTCAACAGCAACACCCCACTATAACCCTTGTTCAACAGCAACACTACACTGTAACCCTTGTTCAACAGCAACACCCCACTATAACCCTTGTTCAACAGCAACACTACACTGTAATCCTTGTTCAGCAGCAACACTACACTGTAAACCTTGTTCAACAGCAACACCAGACTGTAACCCTTGTTCAACAGCAACACCCCACTATAACCCTTGTTCAACAGCAACACTACACTGTAACCCTTGTTCAACAGCAACACCCCACTGTAACCCTTGTTCAACAGCAACACCCCACTGTAACTCTTGTTCAACAGCAACACTACACTGTAACCCTTGTTCAACAGCAACACTACACTGTAACCCTTGTTCAACAGCAACACCACACTATAACACTTGTTCAAAAGCAACACCCCACTATAACCCTTGTTCAACAGCAACACAACACTAGACTGTAACCCTTGTTCAACAGCAACAGCAACACTACACTGTAACCCTTGTTCAACAGCATCACTACACTATAACCCTTGTTCAACAGCATCACCCCACTATAACCCTTGTTCAACAGCAACACCCCACTATATCCCTTGTTAAGCAGCAACACCACACTGTAACCCTTGTTCAACAGCAACACCCCACTGTAACCCTTGTTCAACAGCAACACTACACTGTAACCCTTGTTCAACAGCAGCACAACACTATAACCCTTGTTGAACAGCAACACTACACTATAACCCTTGTTCAACAGCATCACTACACTATAACCCTTGTTCAACAGCAACACAAAACCACACTGTAACCCTTGTTCAACAGCAACACCCCACTATAACCCTTGTTCAACAGCAACACTACACTATAACCCTTGTTCAACAGCAACACAACACTGTAATCCTTGTTTAACAGCAACACCCCACTATAACCCTTGTTCAACAGCAACACTACACTGTAACCCTTGTTCAACAGCAACACTACACTGTAATCCTTGTTCAGCAGCAACACTACACTGTAACCCTTGTTCAACAGCAACACCAGACTGTAACCCATGTTCAACAGCAACACCCCAACTATAACCCTTGTTCAACAGCAACACTACACTGTAACCCTTGTTCAACAGCAACACCCCACTGTAACCCTTGTTCAACAGCAACACCCCACTGTAACTCTTGTTCAACAGCAACACTACACTGTAACCCTTGTTCAACAGCAACACTACACTGTAACCCTTGTTCAACAGCAAAACCACACTATAACACTTGTTCAAAAGCAACACCCCACTATAACCCTTGTTCAACAGCAACACAACACTAGACTGTAACCCTTGTTCAACAGCAACAGCAACACTACACTGTAACCCTTGTTCAACAGCATCACTACACTATAACCCTTGTTCAACAGCATCACCCCACTATAACCCTTGTTCAACAGCAACACCCCACTATATCCCTTGTTCAGCAGCAACACCACACTGTAACCCTTGTTCAACAGCAACACCCCACTGTAACCCTTGTTCAACAGCAACACTACACTGTAACCCTTGTTCAACAGCAGCACAACACTATAACCCTTGTTGAACAGCAACACTACACTATAACCCTTGTTCAACAGCATCACTACACTATAACCCTTGTTCAACAGCAACACAAAACCACACTGTAACCCTTGTTCAACAGCAACACCCCACTATAAGCCTTGTTCAACAGCAACACTACACTATAACCCTTGTTCAACAGCAACACAACACTGTAATCCTTGTTCAACAGCAACACCCCACTATAACCCTTGTTCAACAGCAACACTACACTGTAACCCTTGTTCAACAGCAACACAACACTATAACCCTTGTTCAACAGCAACACTACACTATAACCTTGTTCAACAGTAACACTACACTGTAACCCTTGTTCAACAGCAACACCCCACTGTAACCCTTGTTCAACAGCATCACTACAATATAACCCTTGTTCAACAGCATCACTACACTACAACCCTTGTTCAACAGCAACACTACACTGTAACCCTTGTTCAACAGCAACACCACACTGTAACCCTTGTTCAACATCAGCACTACACTACACTGTGACCCTTGTTCAACAGCTACACCCCACTATAACCCTTGTTCAACAGCAACACTACACCAGACTGTAACCCTTGTTCAACAGCATCATTACACTGTAACCCTTGTTCAACAGCAACACTACACCAGACTGTAACCCTTGTTCAACAGCAACACTACACTGTGACTCTTGTTCAACAGCAACACTACACTATAACCCTTGTTCAACAGCAACACTACACTGTAACCCTTGTTCAACAGCAACACAACACTACACTGTAACCCTTGTTTAACAGCAACACCACACTATAACCCTTGTTCAACAGCAACACCACACTGTAACCCTTGTTCAACAGCAACACTACACTGTAACCCTTGTTCAACAGCAACACAACACTACACTGTAACCCTTGTTTAACAGCAACACCACACTATAACCCTTGTTCAACAGCAACACTACAACAGACTGTAACCCTTGTTCAACAGCATCATTACACTGTAACCCTTGTTCAACAGCAACATCCCACTATAACCCTTGTTCAACAGCAGCACTACACTGTAACCCTTGTTCAACAGCATCACTACACTGTAACCCTTGTTCAACAGCAACACCCCACTATAACCTTGTTCAACAGCAACACTACACTATAACCCTTGTTCAACAGCAACACTACACTATAACCCTTGTTCAACAGCAACACTACACTATAACCCTTGTTCAACAGCAACACTACACTATAACCCTTGTTCAACAGCAACACTACACTATAACCCTTGTTCAACAGCAACACTACACTATAACCCTTGTTCAACAGCAACACTACACTGTAACCCTTGTTCAACAGCAACACAACACTACACTGTAACCCTTGTTTAACAGCAACACCCCACTATAACCCTCGTTCAACAGCAACACTACACTAAACCCTTGTTCAACAGCAACACTACACTAAACCCTTGTTCAACAGCAACACTACACTATAACCCTTGTTCAACAGCAACACTACACTGTAACCCTTGTTCAACAGCAACACTACACTATAACCCTTGTTCAACAGCAACACTACACTATAACCCTTGTTCAATAGCAACACCAGACTGTAACCCTTGTTCAACAGAAACACCACACTATAACCCTTGTTCAACAGCAACACTACACTGTAACCCTTGTTCAACAGCAACACACCACTACACTGTAACCCTTGTTTAACAGCAACACCCCACTATAACCCTTGTTTAACAGCAACACTACACTGTAACCCTTGTTCAACAGCATCATTACACTGTAACCCTTGTTCAACAGCAACACCCCAGTTACCCTTGTTCAACAGCAACACTACACTATAACCCTTGTTCAACAGCAACACTACACTGTAACCCTTGTTTTAAATGGATTGGGTGACAACAGCAACAACAGAAAAAACGACTTAAACTGTAACAGATGACATAGACCACAACTTTAAGCTGTAACAGATGACATAGACCACAACTTTAAACTGTAACAGATGACATAGACCACAACTATAAGCTGTAACAGATGACATAGACCACAACTTTAAGCTGTAACAGATGACATAGACCACAACTTTAAGCTGTAACAGATGACATAGACCACAACTATAAGCTGTAACAGATGACATAGACCACAACTTTAAGCTGTAACAGATGACATAGACCACAACTATAAGCTGTAACAGATGACATAGACCACAACTTTAACCTGGATATAAACAACTGTTTACCGAAAACCTCAAGGGATGACCTCACCAGAAAGAGCTCTCAGAGAGGTGAGAGTGGGTGAGCCAATCAGATATTAGATCATGGATAGGTAATCATCACCCCTTAAAGCTTTGGGGATAATAATAATAATAATAATAATAATAATAATAATAATAATAATAACATAAAATAATATAATAATAATGTATGAGGGGGGCGTGTACCTGGGGGGGTGGGGGGTGTGTCCCCCGGGGTCGTCACGGGCGACCTGTTATAGCCAAAGGAAGTGAATAGTGGAAGCAGTGGCTGATGGGTATGTGGAGGTGGAGGAGGCGGAGGAGGCAGGATATGGAACTGATGGAACGTGGTTTCGTTGCCGTTGACGACCGCTGAGATGGCGGGGGCGACCGTCGGCGTGGGAACGAGCTGTATCTTTTGAAACTGTTGGGTGTTAATGACTGTGCTCGGCAAACCTAGATACGATCACCGTGACGATGACACGACAACAAACAAACAAAAACAAACAACAACAAAAACAAAAAAATTGTAAGAGAAATCAAATTGAATTAAACCAATGAAAAACCTTAAATCACAAATCAATCGACAAGGTAACATGTTAGAGAGATGAACAAAGAGAGAGATGGAGGGAGGAGACGGACGGAGGGAATAGAGACGACTGTGACTAGGATGGAGAGAGGAGAGAAGAGGAGAAGGGTGGAAGGAGAGAGGAGAGGAATGGAGGCAGGAGAGGAGAGGATAGGAGAGAAGAGGAGAAGGGTGGAAGGAGAGAGGAGAGGAATGGAGGGAGGAGAGGAGAGGATAGGAGAGAAGAGGAGAAGGGTGGAAGGAGAGAGGAGAGGAATGGAGGGAGGAGAGGATAGGAGAGAAGAGGAGAAGGGTGGAAGGAGAGAGGAGAGGAATGGAAGGAAGAGAAGAATGGAGGGAGGAGACGATAGGAGAGGAGAGAAGAGGTGAAGGATAGAAGGAGAAGAGGAATGGAAGGAAGAGAGGATAGGAGAGGAGAGAAGAGGTGAAGGATAGAAGGAGGAGAGGAATGGAAGGAAGAGAGGATAGGAGAGGAGAGAAGAGGTGAAGGATAGAAGGAGGAGAGGAATGGAAGGAAGAGAGGAATGGAGGGAGGAGAGGATAGGAGAGGAGAGAAGAGGTGAAGGATAGAAGGAGGAGAGGAATGGAAGGAAGAGAGGATAGGAGAGGAGAGAAGAGGTGAAGGATAGAAGGAGGAGAGGAATGGAAGGAAGAGAGGAATGGAGGGAGGAGAGGATAGGAAAGGAAAAGGATGGAAGGAGGAGAGGAGAAGGATGGAAAGAGGAGAGGAGAGGAGAGGAGAGGAGAGGAGAGGAGAGGAGAAGGATGGACGGAGGGGATGGAAGGAGGAGAGGAGAAGGATGGACGGAGGAGAGGAGAAGGACGGAAGGAGGAGAGGAGAGGGATGGAAGGAGGAGAGGAGAGGAGAGGAGAGGAGAGGAGAAGGATGGACGGAGGGGATGGAAGGAGGAGAGGAGAAGGATGGAAGGAGGAGAGGAGAAGGACGGAAGGAGGAGAGGAGAGGGATGGAAGGAGGAGAGGAGAGGGATGGAAGGAGGAGAGGAGAGGGATGGAAGGAGGAGAGGAGAGGGGTGGAAGGAGGAGAGAGGAGAGGAGAGGAGAAGATAGGATAGGAGAGGAGAGGAAGGGAGAAGAGAAGAGGAGAGGAGAGGAGAGGAGAGGAGAGGAGAGAATGTAACTGTGAACTCCCTCTGAACACAGCTGCCTTACGTACACTATGTACTCTGGGTGTGTGTGTATTAGTGGAACTGTGTGTGTGTGCGTGTGTGTGCGCGTGTGTGTGTGTGTGTGTGTGTGTGTGTGTGTGTGTGTGTGTGTGTGTGTGTGTGTGTGTGTGTGTGTGTGTGTGGAACTGAGCATCTGGTATGACTCACTTCATGCTCACTTTATGCTTTGGGAAGACCGATGATTCAACGATCAGTGGAACACACACACACACACACACACACACACACACACACAGAGGGTCAGCTGTAAGGTAGTTGGTATCATGACAGAGGGTCAGCTGGAAGGTAGTTGGTATTGTGACAGAGGGTCAGCTGTAAGGTAGTTGGTATCGTGACAGACGGTCAGCTGTAAGGTAGTTGGTATCGTGACAGACGGTCAGCTGTAAGGTAGTTGGTATCATGACAGAGGGTCAGCTGTAAGGTAGTTGGTATCATGACAGAGGGTCAGCTGTAAGGTAGTTGGTATCATAACAGAGGGTCAGCTGTAAGGTAGTTGGTATCATGACAGAGGGTCAGCTGTAAGGTAGTTGGTATCATGACAGAGGGTCAGTTGTAAGGTAGTTGGTACATGACAGAGGGTCAGCTGTAAGGTAGTTGGCATCGTGACAGAGGGTCAGCTGTAAGGTAATTGGTATCGTGACAGAGGGTCAGCTGTAAGGTAGTTGGTATCGTGACAGAGGGTCAGCTGGAAGGTAGTTGGTATCGTGACAGAGGGTCAGCTGGAAGGTAGTTGATATCGTGACAGAGGGTCAGCTGTAAGGTAGTTGGCATCGTGACAGAGTGTCAGCTGTAAGGTAATTGGTATCGTGACAGAGGGTCAGCTGGAAGGTAGTTGGTATCGTGACAGAGGGTCAGCTGTAAGGTAGTTGGTATCGTGACAGAGGGTCAGCTGGAAGGTAGTTGGTATCGTGACAGAGGGTCAGCTGGAAGGTAGTTGGTATCGTGACAGAGGGTCAGCTGTAAGGTAGTTGGCATCGTGACAGAGGGTCAGCTGTAAGGTAATTGGTATCGTGACAGAGGGTCAGCTGGAAGGTAGTTGGTATCGTGACAGAGGGTCAGCTGTAAGGTAGTTGGCATTGTGACAGAGGGTCAGCTGTAAGGTAGCTGGTATCGTGACAGAGGGTCAGCTGTAAGGTGTTGGTATCATGACAGAAGGTAAGGTAGTTGGTATCGTGACAGAGGGTCAGCTGTAAGGTAGTTGGTATCGTGACAGAGGGTCAGCTGTAGGGTTGTTTGGTATCATGACAGAGGGTCAGTTGTAAGGTAGTTGGTATCGTGACAGAGGGTCAGCTGTAAGGTAGTTGGTATCGTGACAGAGGGTCAGCTGTAAGGTAGTTGGTATCATGACAGAGGGTCAGCTGCACGGTAGATGTATGGTATCATGACAGAGGGTCAGCTGTGTTCATATCAGCAGTAGAGAAACAACCGACAGGAAGGACAAGAGTGAGAAGTTGTGCTTGTAGAGAGAGAAGAAGAAATTAGAGAAAGGATGTTGGGAGAAACAGCCAAACAGCCGATGTGAAACAAAACAGACAAACATGAAAAAAACAGACAGACAGACAGACCCCCCAAGGTACAGACCCCCCAGGGTACAGACCCCCCAAGGTACAGACCCCCCCAGGGTACAGACCCCCCAAGGTACAGACCCCCAAGGTACAGACCCCCCAGGGTACAGACCCCCCAGGGTACAGACCCCCCAAGGTACAGACCCCCCAGGGTACAGACCCCCCAAGGTACAGACCCCCCAGGGTACAGACCCCCCAAGGTACAGACCCCCAGGGTACAGACCCCCCAGGGTACAGACCCCCCAAGGTACAGACCCCCCCAGGGTACAGACCCCCCAAGATACAGACCCCCCAAGGTACAGACCCCCCAAGATACAGACCCCACAAGATACAGACCCCACAAGGTACAGACCCCCCAAGGTATAGATATGACACCACTAGATACAGTGCCTTGCGAAAGTATTTGGCCCCCTTGAACTTTGCGACCTTTTGCCACATTTCAGACTTCAAACATAAAGATATAAAACTGTATTTTTTTGTGAAGAATCAACAACAAGTGGGACACAATCATGAAGTGGAACGACATTTATTGGATATTTCAAACTTTTTTAACAAATCAAAAACTGAAAAATTGGGCGTGCAGTTTTATATCTTTATGTTTGAAGCCTGAAATGTGGCAAAAGGTCGCAAAGTTCAAGGGGGCCGAATACTTTCGCAAGGCACTGTATGACACCACTAGAAATACATATGACACCACTAGATATAAATATGACACCACTAGATATAGATATGACACCACTAGATATAGATATGACACCACTACCTGCAGATATGAATGACACCACTACCTGCAGATAAGACACCACTAGATATAGATATGACACCACTAGGTGTAGATATGACACCACTAGATATAGATATGACACCACTAGATATAGATATGACACCACTAGGTGTAGATATGACACCACTAGGTATAGATATGACACCACTAGATATAGATATGACACCACTACCTGCAGATATGAATGACACCACTACCTGCAGATAAGACACCACTAGATATAGATATGACACCACTAGATGTAGATATGACACCACTAGATATAGATATGACACCACTAGATATAGATATGACACCACTAGATATAGATATGACACCACTAGGTGTAGATATGACACCACTAGATATAGATATGACACCACTAGATATAGAAATTACACCACTAGATATAGATATGACACCACTAGATATAGATATGACACCACTAGGTGTAGATATGACACCACTAGGTATAGATATGACACCACTAGATATAGATATGACACCACTACCTGCAGATATGAATGACACCACTACCTGCAGATAAGACACCACTAGGTATAGATATGACACCACTAGATATAGATATGACACCACTACCTGCAGATATGAATGACACCACTACCTGCAGATAAGACACCACTAGGTATAGATATGACACCACTAGGTGTAGATATGACACCACTAGATATAGATATGACACCACTAGGTACATATATGACACCACTAGATATAGATATGACACCACTAGGTGTAGATATGACACCACTAGATATAGATATGACACCACTAGATATAGATATGACACCACTACCTGCAGATATGACACCACTAGGTGTAGATATGACACCACTAGATATAGATATGACACCACTAGGTGTAGATATGACACCACTAGATATAGATATGACACCACTACCTGCAGATATGAATGACACCACTAGGTGTAGATATGACACCACTAGATATAGATATGACACCACTACCTGCAGATATGAATGACACCACTACCTGCAGATAAGACACCACTAGATATAGATATGACACCACTAGGTGTAGATATGACACCACTAGATATAGATATGACACCACTAGATATAGATATGACACCACTAGGTACATATATGACACCACTAGGTACATATATGACACCACTAGGTGTAGATATGACACCACTAGGTGTAGATATGACACCACTAGATATATATATATATGACACCACTAGGTGTAGATATGACACCACTAGGTATAGATATGACACCACTAGATATAGATATGACACCACTACCTGCAGATATGAATGACACCACTACCTGCAGATAAGACACCACTAGATATAGATATGACACCACTAGATACATATATATGACACCACTAGGTATAGATATGACACCACTAGACATAGATAAGACACCACTAGATATAGATAAGACACCACTAGATATATATATGACACCACTAGGTATAGATATGACACCACTAGGTACATATATGACACCACTAGGTACATATATGACACCACTAGGTACATATATGACACCACTAGATATAGATATGACACCACTAGGTGTAGATATGACACCACTAGGTGTAGATATGACACCACTAGATATATATATATATGACACCACTACCTGCAGATATGACACCACTACCTGCAGATATAACACCACTAGGTGTAGATATGACACCACTAGATATAGATATGACACCACTAGATATAGATATGACACCACTAGATATAGATATGACACCACTAGATATAGATATGACACCACTAGATATAGATATGACACCACTAGGTACATATATGACACCACTAGGTACATATATGACACCACTAGGTGTAGATATGACACCACTAGGTGTAGATATGACACCACTAGATATATATATATGACACCACTACCTGCAGATATGACACCACTAGGTGTAGATATGACACCACTAGATATAGATATGACACCACTAGGTATAGATATGACACCACTAGGTGTAGATATGACACCACTAGATATAGATATGACACCACTAGATATAGATATGACACCACTACCTGCAGATATGACACCACTAGGTGTAGATATGACACCACTAGATATAGTTATGACACCACTAGGTATAGATATGACACCACTAGGTGTAGATATGACACCACTAGATATAGATATGACACCACTACCTGCAGATATGACACCACTAGGTGTAGATATGACACCACTAGATATAGTTATGACACCACTAGGTATAGATATGACACCACTAGGTGTAGATATGACACCACTAGATATAGTTATGACACCACTAGGTATAGATATGACACCACTAGGTGTAGATATGACACCACTAGATATAGATATGACACCACTAGATATAGATATGACACCACTACCTGCAGATATGACACCACTAGGTGTAGATATGACACCACTAGGTGTAGATATGACACCACTAGATATAGATATGACACCACTAGGTGTAGATATGACACCACTAGATATAGATATGACACCACTAGGTGTAGATATGACACCACTAGATATAGATATGACACCACTAGGTGTAGATATGACACCACTAGATATAGATATGACACCACTAGATATAGATATGACACCACTACCTGCAGATATGACACCACTACCTGCAGATATGACACCACTAGGTGTAGATATGACACCACTAGATATAGATATGACACCACTAGGTATAGATATGACACCACTAGGTGTAGATATGACACCACTAGATATAGATATGACACCACTAGATATAGATATGACACCACTAGGTGTAGATATGACACCACTAGGTGTAGATATGACACTACTAGGTGTAGATATGACACCACTAGGTGTAGATATGACACCACTAGATATAGATATGACACCATTAGGTATAGATTTGACACCACTAGATATGACACCACTAGGTGTAGATATGACGCCACTAGATGTAAATATGACACCACTAGATATAGATATGACACCACTAGATACCACTAGAGCTGTATCATTGCCTTTATCCGCTACGGATCCGCAGTCAAACGACCAACCCTCATCACTGTCTAACGCTCCCTAAAACACTTCTGTGGGCAGGCCTTTCTAATCGACCTGGCCCGGGTATCCTGGAAGGATATTGACCTCATCCCGTCAGTTGAGGATGCCTGGTCATTCTATAAAAGTAACTTCCTCACCATTTTAGATAAGCATGCTCCGTTCAAAAAATGCAGAACTAAGAACAGATACAGCCCTTGGTTCACCCCAGACCTGACTGCCCTCGACCAGCACAAAAACATCCTGTGGCGGACTGCACTAACATCGAATAGTCCCCGCGATATGCAACTGTTCAGGGAAGTCCGGAACCAATACACGCAGTCAGTCAGGAAAGCTAAGGCCAGCTTCTTCAGGCAGAAGTTTGCATCCTGTAGCTCCAACTCCAAAAAGTTATGGGACACTGTGAAGTCCATGGAGAACAAGAGCACCTCCTCCCAGCTGCCCACTGCACTGAGGCTAGGAAACATTGTCACCACCGATAAATCCATGATTATCGAAAACTTCAACAAGCATTTCTCAGCGGCTGGCCATGCCTTCCACCTGGCTACTCCAACCTCGGTCAACAGCTCCGCCCCCCCCGCAGCTACTCGCCCAAACCTCTCCAGGTTCTCCTTTACCCAAATCCAGATAGCAGATGTTCTGAAAGAGCTGCAAAACCTGGACCCGTACAAATCAGCTGGGCTTGACAATCTGGACCCTCTATTTCTGAAACTATCCGCCGCCATTGTCGCAACCCCTATTACCAGCCTGTTCAACCTCTCTTTCATATCGTCTGAGATCCCCAAGGATTGGAAAGCTGCCGCAGTCATCCCCCTCTTCAAAGGGGGAGACACCCTGGACCCAAACTGTTACAGACCTATATCCATCCTGCCCTGCCTATCTAAGGTCTTTGAAAGCCAAGTCAACAAACAGGTCACTGACCATCTCGAATCCGACCGTACATTCTCCGCTGTGCAATCTAGCCACGCTTAAGGTACTAAACAACATCATAACCGCCATCGATAAGAGACATTACTGTGCAGCCGTCTTCATCGACCTGGCCAAGGCTTTCGACTCTGTCAATCACCATATTCTTATCGGCAGACTCAGTAGCCTTGGTTTTTCTGATGACTGCCTTGCCTGGTTCACCAACTACTTTGCAGACAGAGTTCAGTGTGTCAAATCGGAGGGCATGCTGTCCGGTCCTCTGGCAGTCTCTATGGGGGTGCCACAGGGTTCAATTCTCGGGCCGACTCTTTTCTCTGTATATATCAATGATGTTGCTCTTGCTGCGGGCGATTCCCTGATCCACCTCTACGCAGACGACACCATTCTATATACTTCCGGCCCGTCCTTGGACACTGTGCTATCTAACCTCCAAACGAGCTTCAATGCCATACAGCACTCCTTCCGTGGCCTCCAACTGCTCTTAAACGCTAGTAAAACCAAATGCATGCTTTTCAACCGTTCGCTGCCTGCACCCGCTCGCCTGACTAGCATCACCACCCTGGATGGTTCCGACCTAGAATATGTGGACATCTATAAGTACCTAGGTGTCTGGCTAGACTGTAAACTCTCCTTCCAAACTCATATCAAACATCTCCAATCTAAAATCAAATCTAGAATCGGCTTTCTATTCCGAAACAAAGCCTCCTTCACTCACGCCGCCAAACTTACCCTAGAAAAACTGACTATCCTACCGATCCTCGACTTTGGCGATGTCATCTACAAAATAGCTTCCAATACTCTACTCAGCAAACTGGATGCAGTCTATCACTGTGCCATCCGTTTTGTCACCAAAGCCCCTTATACCACCCACCACTGCGACCTGTATGCTCTAGTCGGCTGGCCCTCGCTACATATTCGTCACCAGACCCACTGGCTCCAGGTCATCTACAAGTCCATGCTAGGTAAAGCTCCGCCTTATCTCAGTTCACTGGTCACGATGGCAACACCCACCAGTAGCACGCGCTCCAGCAGGTGTATCTCACTGATCATCCCTAAAGCCAACACCTCATTTGGCCGCCTTTCGTTCCAGTTCTCTGCTGCCTGCGACTGGAATGAATTGCAAAAATCGCTGAAGTTGGAGACTTTTATCTCCCTCACCAACTTCAAACATCTGCTATCTGAGCAGCTAACCGATCGCTGCAGCTGTACATAGTCTATCGGTAAATAGCCCACCCATTTTTACCTACCTCATCCCCATACTGTTTATATTTATTTACTTTTCTGCTCTTTTGCACACCAGTATCTCTACCTGCACATAACCATCTGATCATTTATCACTCCAGTGTTAATCTGCTAAATTTTAATTATTCACCTACCTCCTCATGCCTTTTGCACACAATGTATATAGACTCTCTTTTTTTTCTACTGTGTTATTGACTTGTTAATTGTTTACTCCATGTGTAACTCTGTGTTGTCTGCTCATACTGCTATGCTTTATCTTGACCAGGTCGCAGTTGCAAATAAGAACTTGTTCTCAACTAGCCTACCTGGTTAAATGAAGGTGTTCTCAACTAGCCTACCTGGTTAAATAAAGGTGTTCTCAACCAGCCTACCTGGGTAAATAAAGGTGTTCTCAACTAGCCTACCTGGTTAAATAAAGGTGTTCTCAACTAGCCTACCTGGTTAAATAAAGGTGTTCTCAACTAGCCTACCTGGTTAAATAAAGGTGTTCTCAACTAGCCTACCTGGTTAAATAAAGGTGTTCTCAACTAGCCTACCTGGTTAAATAAAGGTGTTCTCAACTAGCCTACCTGGTTAAATAAAGGTGTTCTCAACTAGCCTACCTGGTTAAATAAAGGTGTTCTCAACTAGCCTACCTGGTTAAATAAAGGTGTTCTCAACTAGCCTACCTGGTTAAATAAAGGTGTTCTCAACTAGCCTACCTGGTTAAATAAAGGTGTTCTCAACTAGCCTACCTGGTTAAATAAAGGTGTTCTCAACTAGCCTACCTGGTTAAATAAAGGTGAAATAAAAAAATAAAAAAATATCAGACTGGTAGCTTAGCTCCCTCTACTGGTTCAGTCGTGGAACAGCACCTAGTCACACAGTCCAGTCAGCAGTAGACAATGCAGGCTGGTTGATAGATAGAGCTGTATCAGACTGGTAGCTTAGCTCCCTCTACTGGTTCAGTCGTGGAACAGCACCTAGTCACACAGTCCAGTCAGCAGTAGACAATGCAGGCTGGTTGATAGATAGAGCTGTATCAGACTGGTAGCTTAGCTCCCTCTACTGGTTCAGTCGTGGAACAGCACCTAGTCACACAGTCCAGTCAGCAGTAGACAATGCAGGCTGGTTGATAGATAGAGCTGTATCAGACTGGTAGCTTAGCTCCCTCTACTGGTTCAGTCGTGGAACAGCACCTAGTCACACAGTCCAGTCAGCAGTAGACAATGCAGGCTGGTTGATAGATAGAGCTGTATCAGACTGGTAGCTTAGCTCCCTCTACTGGTTCAGTCGTGGAACAGCACCTAGTCACACAGTCCAGTCAGCAGTAGACAATGCAGGCTGGTTGATAGATAGAGCTGTATCAGACTGGTAGCTTAGCTCCCTCTACTGGTTCAGTCGTGGAACAGCACCTAGTCACACAGTCCAGTCAGCAGTAGACAATGCAGGCTGGTTGATAGATAGAGCTGTATCAGACTGGTAGCTTAGCTCCCTCTACTGGTTCAGTCGTGGAACAGCACCTAGTCACACAGTCCAGTCAGCAGTAGACAATGCAGGCTGGTTGATAGATAGAGCTGTATCAGACTGGTAGCTTAGCTCCCTCTACTGGTTCAGTCGTGGAACAGCACCTAGTCACACAGTCCAGTCAGCAGTAGACAATGCAGGCTGGTTGATAGATAGAGCTGTATCAGACTGGTAGCTTAGCTCCCTCTACTGGTTCAGTCGTGGAACAGCACCTAGTCACACAGTCCAGTCAGCAGTAGACAATGCAGGCTGGTTGATAGATAGAGCTGTATCAGACTGGTAGCTTAGCTCCCTCTACTAGACTCTAACAGGGCTGTACTGCAGGTTAGACTCTAACAGGGCTGTACTGCAGGTTAGACTCTAACAGGGCTGTACTGCAGGTTAGACTCTAACAGGGCTGTACTGCAGGTTAGACTCTAACAGGGATGTACTACAGGTTAGACTCTAACAGGGCTGTACTGCAGGTTAGACTCTAACAGGGCTGTACTGCAGGTTAGACTAACAGGGCTGTACTGCAGGTTAGACTCTAACAGGGCTGTACTGCAGGTTAGACTCTAACAGGGATGTACTGCAGGTTAGACTCTAACAGGGCTGTACTGCAGGTTAGACTCTAACAGGGATGTACTACAGGTTAGACTCTAACAGGGCTGTACTACAGGTTAGACTCTAACAGGGATGTACTGCAGGTTAAAGGATAATTCCCGAGAACCCAAAAGAACACGCACAAACACACACCTGTTCTCTTGTTGATGACCTCCACTATTGTAGAAGGGAAGTAGCCCACGCGGTCATTTCCTGTACGGTTGTCATGGATACAGCCCTTCCAGCGCCCGTCAACATGCTGCTCGAGAACCTGCCAGAGAAAACAAAGAAATTCAACGTAGCAGAGTAGAATATAATAAACAGAGAACGGAAGAATAGAGTAGAATAGAGTAGAATATAATAAACAGAGAACAGAAGAATATAGTAGAATATAATAAACAGAGAACAGAAGAATAGAATACAATAGAGTAGAATATAATAAACAGAGAACGGAACAATAGAGTACAATAGAGTAGAATATAATAAACAGAGAACAGTAGAATAGAGTAGAATAGAGTAGAATATAATAAACAGAGAACAGAAGAATAGAGTAGAATATAATAAACAGAGAACAGAAGAATAGAGTAGAATATAATAAACAGAGAACAGAAGAATAGAGTAGAATAGAGTAGAATATAATAAACAGAGAACAGTAGAATAGAGTAGAATATAATAAACAGAGAACAGAAGAATAGAGTAGAATAGAGTAGAATATAATAAACAGAGAACAGAACAATAGAGTACAATAGAGTAGAATATAATAAACAGAGAACAGTAGAATAGAGTAGAATAGAGTAGAATATAATAAACAGAGAACAGAAGAATATAGTAGAATATAATAAACAGAGAACAGAAGAATAGAGTAGAATAGAGTAGAATATAATAAACAGAGAACGGAAGAATAGAGTACAACAGAGTAGAATATAATAAACAGAGAACAGAAGAATAGAGTACAATAGAGTAGAATATAATAAACAGAGAACAGAAGAATAAAGTAGAATATAATAAACAGAGAACAGAAGAATAGAGTAGAATATAATAAACAGAGAACGGAAGAATAGAGTAGAATAGAGTAGAAATAATAAACAGAGAACAGAAGAATAGAGTAGAATAGAGTACAATATAATAAACAGAGAACAGAAGAATAGAGTACAATAGAGTAGAATATAATAAACAGAGAACAGTAGAATAGGGTAGAATATAATAAACAGAGAACAGTAGAATAGAGTAGAATAGAGTAGAATATAATAAACAGAGAACAGAAGAATAGAGTAGAATATAATAAACAGAGAACAGAAGAATAGAGTACAATAGAGTAGAATATAATAAACAGAGAACAGAAGAATAGAGTAGAATAGAGTAGAATATAATAAACAGAGAACAGTAGAATAGAGTACAATAGAGTAGAATATAATAAACAGAGAACAGTAGAATAGAGTACAATAGAGTAGAATATAATAAACAGAGAACAGAAGAATAGAGTAGAATAGAGTAGAATATAATAAACAGAGAACAGTAGAATAGAGTACAATAGAGTAGAATATAATAAACAGAGAACAGTAGAATAGAGTACAATAGAGTAGAATATAATAAACAGAGAACAGAAGAATAGAGTACAATAGAGTAGAATATAATAAACAGAGAACAGAAGAATAGAGTAGAATATAATAAACAGAGAACAGAAGAATAGAGTAGAATATAATAAACAGAGAACAGAAGAATAGAGTACAATATAGTAGAATATAATAAACAGAGAACAGAAGAATAGAGTAGAATATAATAAACAGAGAACAGAAGAATAGAGTAGAATATAATAAACAGAGAACGGAAGAATAGAGTAGAATAGAGTAGAAATAATAAACAGAGAACAGAAGAATAGAGTAGAATAGAGTAGAATATAATAAACAGAGAACAGAAGAATAGAGTACAATAGAGTAGAATATAATAAACAGAGAACAGTAGAATAGAGTAGAATAGAGTAGAATATAATAAACAGAGAACAGAAGAATAGAGTACAATAGAGTATAATATAATGAACAGAGAACAGTAGAATAGAGTAGAATATAATAAACAGAGAACAGAAGAATAGAGTAGAATATAATAAACAGAGAACAGAAGAATAGAGTACAATAGAGTAGAATATAATAAACAGAGAACAGTAGAATAGAGTAGAATATAATAAACAGAGAACAGTAGAATAGAGTAGAATATAATAAACAGAGAACAGAAGAATAGAGTAGAATAGAGTAGAATATAATAAACAGAGAACAGAAGAATATAGTAGAATATAATAAACAGAGAACAGAAGAATAGAATACAATAGAGTAGAATATAATAAACAGAGAACGGAAGAATAGAGTAGAATAGAGTAGAATATAATAAACAGAGAACAGAAGAATAGAGTACAATAGAGTAGAATATAATAAACAAAGAACAGTAGAATAGAGTAGAATATAATAAACAGAGAACAGAAGAATAGAATACAATAGAGTAGAATATAATAAACAGAGAACGGAAGAATAGAGTAGAATAGAGTAGAATATAATAAACAGAGAACAGAAGAATAGAGTAGAATAGAGTAGAATATAATAAACAGAGAACAGTAGAATATAGTAGAATATAATAAACAGAGAACAGAAGAATAGAGTACAATAGAGTAGAATATAATAAACAGAGAACAGTAGAATAGAGTAGAATATAATAAACAGAGAACGGAAGAATAGAGTAGAATAGAGTAGAATATAATAAACAGAGAACAGAAGAATAGAGTAGAATATAATAAACAGAGAACGGAAGAATAGAATACAATAGAGTAGAATATAATAAACAGAGAACGGAAGAATAGAGTAGAATAGAGTAGAATATAATAAACAGAGAACAGAAGAATAGAGTAGAATAGAGTAGAATATAATAAACAGAGAACGGAAGAATAGAATACAATAGAGTAGAATATAATAAACAGAGAACGGAAGAATAGAGTAGAATAGAGTAGAATATAATAAACAGAGAACAGAAGAATATAGTAGAATATAATAAACAGAGAACAGAAGAATAGAGTAGACTATAATAAACAGAGAACAGAAGAATAGAGTAGAATATAATAAACAGAGAACAGAAGAATAGAGTAGAATAGAGTAGAATATAATAAACAGAGAACAGTAGAATAGAGTAGAATATAATAAACAGAGAACAGAAGAATAGAGTAGAATAGAGTAGAATATAATAAACAGAGAACAGAAGAATAGAGTAGAATAGAGTAGAATATAATAAACAGAGAACAGAAGAATAGAGTAGAATATAATAAACAGAGAACAGAAGAATAGAGTAGAATAGAGTAGAATATAATAAACAGAGAACAGAAGAATAGAGTACAATAGAGTAGAATATAATAAACAGAGAACAGAAGAATAGAGTAGAATATAATAAACAGAGAACAGAAGAATAGAGTAGAATATAATAAACAGAGAACAGAAGAATAGAGTAGAATAGAGTAGAATATAATAAACAGAGAACAGAAGAATAGAGTAGAATAGAGTAGAATATAATAAACAGAGAACAGAAGAATAGAGTAGAATATAATAAACAGAGAACAGAAGAATAGAGTAGAATAGAGTAGAATATAATAAACAGAGAACAGAAGAATAGAGTACAATAGAGTAGAATATAATAAACAGAGAACAGAAGAATAGAGTAGAATAGAGTAGAATATAATAAACAGAGAACAGAAGAATAGAGTACAATAGAGTATAATATAATGAACAGAGAACAGTAGAATAGAGTAGAATATAATAAACAGAGAACAGAAGAATAGAGTAGAATATAATAAACAGAGAACAGAAGAATAGAGTACAATAGAGTAGAATATAATAAACAGAGAACAGTAGAATAGAGTAGAATATAATAAACAGAGAACAGTAGAATAGAGTAGAATATAATAAACAGAGAACAGAAGAATAGAGTAGAATAGAGTAGAATATAATAAACAGAGAACAGAAGAATATAGTAGAATATAATAAACAGAGAACAGAAGAATAGAATACAATAGAGTAGAATATAATAAACAGAGAACGGAAGAATAGAGTAGAATAGAGTAGAATATAATAAACAGAGAACAGAAGAATAGAGTACAATAGAGTAGAATATAATAAACAAAGAACAGTAGAATAGAGTAGAATATAATAAACAGAGAACAGAAGAATAGAATACAATAGAGTAGAATATAATAAACAGAGAACGGAAGAATAGAGTAGAATAGAGTAGAATATAATAAACAGAGAACAGAAGAATAGAGTAGAATAGAGTAGAATATAATAAACAGAGAACAGTAGAATATAGTAGAATATAATAAACAGAGAACAGAAGAATAGAGTACAATAGAGTAGAATATAATAAACAGAGAACAGTAGAATAGAGTAGAATATAATAAACAGAGAACGGAAGAATAGAGTAGAATAGAGTAGAATATAATAAACAGAGAACAGAAGAATAGAGTAGAATATAATAAACAGAGAACGGAAGAATAGAATACAATAGAGTAGAATATAATAAACAGAGAACGGAAGAATAGAGTAGAATAGAGTAGAATATAATAAACAGAGAACAGAAGAATAGAGTAGAATAGAGTAGAATATAATAAACAGAGAACGGAAGAATAGAATACAATAGAGTAGAATATAATAAACAGAGAACGGAAGAATAGAGTAGAATAGAGTAGAATATAATAAACAGAGAACAGAAGAATATAGTAGAATATAATAAACAGAGAACAGAAGAATAGAGTAGACTATAATAAACAGAGAACAGAAGAATAGAGTAGAATATAATAAACAGAGAACAGAAGAATAGAGTAGAATAGAGTAGAATATAATAAACAGAGAACAGTAGAATAGAGTAGAATATAATAAACAGAGAACAGAAGAATAGAGTAGAATAGAGTAGAATATAATAAACAGAGAACAGAAGAATAGAGTAGAATAGAGTAGAATATAATAAACAGAGAACAGAAGAATAGAGTAGAATATAATAAACAGAGAACAGAAGAATAGAGTAGAATAGAGTAGAATATAATAAACAGAGAACAGAAGAATAGAGTACAATAGAGTAGAATATAATAAACAGAGAACAGAAGAATAGAGTAGAATATAATAAACAGAGAACAGAAGAATAGAGTAGAATATAATAAACAGAGAACAGAAGAATAGAGTAGAATAGAGTAGAATATAATAAACAGAGAACAGAAGAATAGAGTAGAATAGAGTAGAATATAATAAACAGAGAACAGAAGAATAGAGTAGAATATAATAAACAGAGAACAGAAGAATAGAGTAGAATAGAGTAGAATATAATAAACAGAGAACAGAAGAATAGAGTACAATAGAGTAGAATATAATAAACAGAGAACAGAAGAATAGAGTAGAATAGAGTAGAATATAATAAACAGAGAACAGAAGAATAGAGTAGAATATAATAAACAGAGAACAGAAGAATAGAGTACAATAGAGTAGAATATAATAAACAGAGAACAGTAGAATAGAGTAGAATATAATAAACAGAGAACAGAAGAATAGAGTAGAATATAATAAACAGAGAACAGAAGAATAGAGTACAATAGAGTAGAATATAATAAACAGAGAACAGTAGAATAGAGTAGAATATAATAAACAGAGAACGGAAGAATAGAGTAGAATATAATAAACAGAGAACAGTAGAATAGAGTAGAATATAATAAACAGAGAACAGAAGAATAGAGTAGAATAGAGTAGAATATAATAAACAGAGAACAGAAGAATAGAGTACAATAGAGTAGAATATAATAAACAGAGAACAGAAGAATAGAGTACAATAGAGTAGAATATAATAAACAGAGAACAGAAGAATAGAGTAGAATATAATAAACAGAGAACGGAAGAATAGAGTAGAATATAATAAACAGAGAACAGTAGAATAGAGTAGAATATAATAAACAGAGAACAGAAGAATAGAGTAGAATAGAGTAGAATATAATAAACAGAGAACAGAAGAATAGAGTACAATAGAGTAGAATATAATAAACAGAGAACAGAAGAATAGAGTAGAATATAATAAACAGAGAACAGAAGAATAGAGTAGAATATAATAAACAGAGAACAGAAGAATAGAGTACAATAGAGTAGAATATAATAAACAGAGAACAGTAGAATAGAGTAGAATATAATAAACAGAGAACGGAAGAATAGAGTAGAATATAATAAACAGAGAACAGTAGAATAGAGTAGAATATAATAAACAGAGAACAGTAGAATAGAGTAGAATATAATAAACAGAGAACAGAAGAATAGAGTAGAATAGAGTAGAATATAATAAACAGAGAACAGAAGAATAGAGTACAATAGAGTAGAATATAATAAACAGAGAACAGAAGAATAGAGTACAATAGAGTAGAATATAATAAACAGAGAACAGAAGAATAGAGTAGAATATAATAAACAGAGAACGGAAGAATAGAGTAGAATATAATAAACAGAGAACAGTAGAATAGAGTAGAATATAATAAACAGAGAACAGAAGAATAGAGTAGAATAGAGTAGAATATAATAAACAGAGAACAGAAGAATAGAGTACAATAGAGTAGAATATAATAAACAGAGAACAGAAGAATAGAGTAGAATATAATAAACAGAGAACAGAAGAATAGAGTAGAATATAATAAACAGAGAACAGAAGAATAGAGTACAATAGAGTAGAATATAATAAACAGAGAACAGTA
Organism: Oncorhynchus mykiss; assembly: GCF_013265735.2. Taxonomy (NCBI): domain Eukaryota; kingdom Metazoa; phylum Chordata; class Actinopteri; order Salmoniformes; family Salmonidae; genus Oncorhynchus; species Oncorhynchus mykiss. The sequence continues at coordinate 130,822 of NW_023493725.1, read as the reverse complement.
GAATAGAGTAGAATATAATAAACAGAGAACGGAAGAATAGAGTAGAATATAATAAACAGAGAACAGTAGAATAGAGTAGAATATAATAAACAGAGAACAGAAGAATAGAGTAGAATAGAGTAGAATATAATAAACAGAGAACAGAAGAATAGAGTACAATAGAGTAGAATATAATAAACAGAGAACAGAAGAATAGAGTACAATAGAGTAGAATATAATAAACAGAGAACAGAAGAATAGAGTAGAATATAATAAACAGAGAACGGAAGAATAGAGTAGAATATAATAAACAGAGAACAGTAGAATAGAGTAGAATATAATAAACAGAGAACAGAAGAATAGAGTAGAATATAGTAGAATATAATAAACAGAGAACAGAAGAATAGAGTACAATAGAGTAGAATATAATAAACAGAGAACAGAAGAATAGAGTATAATAGAGTAGAATATAATAAACAGAGAACAGAAGAATAGAGTAGAATATAATAAACAGAGAACAGAAGAATAGAGTAGAATAGAGTAGAATATAATAAACAGAGAACGGAAGAATAGAGTAGAATATAATAAACAGAGAACGGAAGAATAGAGTAGAATATAATAAACAGAGAACAGAAGAATAGAGTAGAATAGAGTAGAATATAATAAACAGAGAACGGAAGAATAGAGTAGAATATAATAAACAGAGAACGGAAGAATAGAGTAGAATATAATAAACAGAGAACAGTAGAATAGAGTAGAATATAATAAACAGAGAACAGAAGAATAGAGTAGAATAGAGTAGAATATAATAAACAGAGAACAGTAGAATAGAGTCGAATATAATAAACAGAGAACGGAACAATAGAGTAGAATATAATAAACAGAGAACAGTAGAATAGAGTAGAATATAATAAACAGAGAACGGAAGAATAGAGTAGAATATAATAAACAGAGAACAGTAGAATAGAGTAGAATATAATAAACAGAGAACAGAAGAATAGAGTAGAATATAATAAACAGAGAACAGAAGAATAGAGTAGAATAGAGTAGAATATAATAAACAGAGAACAGTAGAATAGAGTAGAATATAATAAACAGAGAACAGAAGAATAGAGTAGAATATAGTAGAATATAATAAACAGAGAACAGAAGAATAGAGTACAATAGAGTAGAATATAATAAACAGAGAACAGAAGAATAGAGTACAATAGAGTAGAATATAATAAACAGAGAACAGAAGAATAGAGTAGAATAGAGTAGAATATAATAAACAGAGAACAGTAGAATAGAGTAGAATATAATAAACAGAGAACAGAAGAATAGAGTAGAATAGAGTAGAATATAATAAACAGAGAACAGAAGAATAGAGTAGAATATAATAAACAGAGAACAGAAGAATAGAGTAGAATAGAGTAGAATATAATAAACAGAGAACAGTAGAATAGAGTACAATAGAGTAGAATATAATAAACAGAGAACAGAAGAATAGAGTAGAATATAATAAACAGAGAACAGAAGAATAGAGTAGAATATAATAAACAGAGAACAGAAGAATAGAGTAGAATAGAGTAGAATATAATAAACAGAGAACAGAAGAATAGAATAGAATATAATAAACAGAGAACAGAAGAATAGAGTACAATAGAGTAGAATATAATAAACAGAGAACAGAAGAATAGAGTACAATAGAGTAGAATATAATAAACAGAGAACAGAAGAATAGAGTACAATAGAGTAGAATATAATAAACAGAGAACAGAAGAATAGAGTAGAATATAATAAACAGAGAACAGAAGAATAGAGTACAATAGAGTAGAAATAATAAACAGAGAACAGAACAATAGAGTAGAATATAATAAACAGAGAACAGAAGAATAGAGTAGAATAGAGTAGAATATAATAAACAGAGAACAGAAGAATATAGTAGAATATAATAAACAGAGAACAGAAGAATAGAGTCCAATAGAGTAGAATATAATAAACAGAGAACAGAAGAATATAGTAGAATATAATAAACCGAGAACAGTAGAATAGAGTACAATAGAGTAGAATATAATAAACAGAGAACAGAAGAATAGAGTAGAAATAATAAACAGAGAACAGAAGAATAGAGTAGAATATAATAAACAGAGAACAGAAGAATAGAGTAGAATAGAGTAGAATATAATAAACAGAGAACAGAAGAATATAGTAGAATATAATAAACAGAGAACAGAAGAATAGAGTCCAATAGAGTAGAATATAATAAACAGAGAACAGAAGAATATAGTAGAATATAATAAACCGAGAACAGTAGAATAGAGTACAATAGAGTAGAATATAATAAACAGAGAACAGAAGAATAGAGTACAATAGAGTAGAATATAATAAACAGAGAACAGAAGAATAGAGTATAATAGAGTAGAATATAATAAATAGAGAACAGTAGAATATAGTAGAATATAATAAACAGAGAACAGAAGAATATAGTAGAATATAATAAACAGAGAACAGAAGAATAGAGTAGAATATAATAAACAGAGAACAGTAGAATATAGTAGAATATAATAAACAGAGAACAGAAGAATAGAGTACAATAGAGTAGAATATAATAAACAGAGAACAGAAGAATATAGTAGAATATAATAAACAGAGAACAGAACAATAGAGTACAATAGAGTAGAATATAATAAACAGAGAACAGAAGAATAGAGTAGAATATAATAAACAGAGAACAGTAGAATAGAGTAGAATATAATAAACAGAGAACAGAAGAATAGAGTAGAATAGAGTAGAATATAATAAACAGAGAACAGTAGAATATAGTAGAATAGAGTAGAATATAATAAACAGAGAACAGAAGAATAGAGTAGAATATAATAAACAGAGAACAGAAGAATAGAGTAGAATATAATAAACAGAGAACAGAAGAATAGAGTAGAATAGAGTAGAATATAATAAACAGAGAACAGAAGAATATAGTAGAATATAATAAACAGAGAACAGAACAATAGAGTACAATAGAGTAGAATATAATAAACAGAGAACAGAAGAATAGAGTAGAATATAATAAACAGAGAACAGTAGAATAGAGTACAATAGAGTAGAATATAATAAACAGAGAACAGAAGAATAGAGTAGAATAGAGTAGAATAGAGTAGAATATAATAAACAGAGAACAGAAGAATATAGTAGAATATAATAAACCGAGAACAGTAGAATAGAGTACAATAGAGTAGAATATAATAAACAGAGAACAGAAGAATAGAGTACAATAGAGTAGAATATAATAAACAGAGAACAGAAGAATAGAGTACAATAGAGTAGAATATAATAAACAGAGAACAGAAGAATATAGTATAATATAATAAACAGAGAACAGAAGAATATAGTAGAATATAATAAACAGAGAACAGAAGAATAGAGTAGAATATAATAAACAGAGAACAGTAGAACATAGTAGAATATAATAAACAGAGAACAGTAGAATATAGTACAATAGAGTAGAATATAATAAACAGAGAACAGTAGAACATAGTAGAATATAATAAACAGAGAACAGTAGAATATAGTAGAATATAATAAACAGAGAACAGAAGAATAGAGTACAATAGAGTAGAATATAATAAACAGAGAACAGAAGAATAGAGTACAATAGAGTAGAATATAATAAACAGAGAACAGAAGAATAGAGTACAATAGAGTAGAATATAATAAACAGAGAACAGAAGAATAGAGTACAATAGAGTAGAATATAATAAACAGAGAACAGAAGAATAGAGTAGAATATAATAAACAGAGAACAGAAGAATAGAGTAGAATAGAGTAGAAATAATAAACAGAGAACAGAAGAATAGAGTACAATAGAGTAGAATATAATAAACAGAGAACAGAAGAATAGAGTACAATAGAGTAGAATATAATAAACAGAGAACAGTAGAATACAGTAGAATATAATAAACAGAGAACAGAAGAATAGAGTAGAATAGAGTAGAATATAATAAACAGAGAACAGAAGAATAGAGTAGAATATAATAAACAGAGAACAGAAGAATAGAGTAGAATAGAGTAGAATATAATAAACAGAGAACAGAAGAATAGAGTAGAATAGAGTAGAATATAATAAACAGAGAACAGAAGAATAGAGTACAATAGAGTAGAATATAATAAACAGAGAACAGTACTTCTATCCTTCTCTACCTGTTCCTGTTATCTCCTGTACCTATCCTCTATCCTTCTCTACCTGTTCATGTTATCTCCTGTATCTATCCTCTATCATTCTCTGCCTGTTCCTGTTATCTCCTGTATCTATCCTCTATCCTTATCTACCTGTTCCTGTTATCTCCTGTATCTATCATTCTCTAACTGTTCCTGTTATCTCCTGTATCTATCCTTCTCTACCTGTTCCTGTTATCTCCTGTATCTATCCTATATCCTTCTCTACCTGTTCCTGTTATCTCCTGTATCTATCCTATATCCTTCTCTACCTGTTCCTGTTATCTCCTGTATCTATCCTTCTCTAACTGTTCCTGTTATCTCCTGTATCTATTCTCTATCCTTCTCTACCTGTTCCTGTTATCTCCTGTATCTATCCTCTATCCTTCTCTACCTGTTCCTGTTATTCTATCCTCTATCCTTCTCTACCTGTTCCTGTTATCTCCTGTATCTATCCTCTATCCTTCTCTACCTGTTCCAGTTATCTCCTGTATCTATCCTTCTCTACCTTTTCCTGTTATCTCCTGTATCTATCCTTCTCTACCTGTTCATGTTATCTCCTGTATCTATCCTCTATCCTTCTCTACCTGTTCCTGTTATCTCCTGTATCTATCCTCTATCCTTCTCTACCTGTTCCTGTTATCTCCTGTATCTATCCTCTATCCTTCTCTACCTGTTCCAGTTATCTCCTGTATCTATCCTTCTCTACCTTTTCCTGTTATCTCCTGTATCTATCCTTCTCTACCTGTTCCAGTTATCTCCTGTATCTATCCTTCTCTACCTTTTCCTGTTATCTCCTGTATCTATCCTTCTCTACCTGTTCATGTTATCTCCTGTATCTATCCTCTATCCTTCTCTACCTGTTCCTGTTATCTCCTGTATCTATCCTCTATCCTTCTCTACCTGTTCCTGTTATCTCCTGTATCTATCCTCTATCCTTCTCTACCTGTTCCAGTTATCTCCTGTATCTATCCTTCTCTACCTTTTCCTGTTATCTCCTGTATCTATCCTTCTCTACCTGTTCCAGTTATCTCCTGTATCTATCCTTCTCTACCTTTTCCTGTTATCTCCTGTATCTATCCTTCTCTACCTGTTCATGTTATCTCCTGTATCTATCCTCTATCCTTCTCTAACTGTTCCTGTTATCTCCTGTATCTATCCTTCTCTACCTGTTCCTGTTATCTCCTGTATCTATCCTTCTCTACCTGTTCATGTTATCTCCTGTACCTATCCTCTATCCTTCTCTACCTGTTCCTGTTATCTCCTGTATCTATCCTCTATCCATCTCTACCTGTTCCTGTTATCTCCTGCATCTATCCTCTATCCATCTCTACCTGTTCCTGTTATCTCCTGTATCTATCCTTCTCTACCTGTTCCTGTTATCTCCTGTATATATCCTCTATCCTTCTCTACCTGTTCCTGTTATCTCCTGTATCTATCCTCTATCCATCTCTACCTGTTCCTGTTATCTCCTGTATCTATCCTCTATCCATCTCTACCTGTTCCTGTTATCTCCTGTATCTATCCTTCTCTACCTGTTCCTGTTATCTCCTGTATCTATCCTCTATCCCTCTCTAACTGTTCCTGTTATCTCCTGTACACTCTGACTCAGTGAAAACACAGTCAGGAGATCAACAGGAAAAGATACAGGATCAACAAGAAGATACCCACAGTCCTGCGTGTGTGTGTGTGTGTGTTTGTGTGTAAATGCATTGTGTGTGTGTAAGTGCAGCGTGTGTGTGTGTGTGTGTGTGTGTGCGTGTGTGTGTGTGTGTGTGTGTGTGTGTGTGTGTGTGTGTGTGTACCGTGATGACGTCCCCAGCCTTGATGTTGAGGCTGGTCAGGTCGTAGTTGTTGCAGTAATCCTTCAAGGCCCTGACCTGGAGGGCTGCTGACGCATCTGAGAGAGACAAGACGGTTTAATACCACACATACAGACACACACACACACAGACACACACACAGACACACACACACACACACACACACACACACAATGCATTTACAGACACACATACACACACACACACACACACACGCTGCACTTACACACAGACACACACACAGACACACACTCCGGCACACACACACACACACACCCACACCCACACACCACACACACACACCACACACACCACACACACACACACACACACACACACACACACACACACACACACACACACACACACACACACCACACACACACACACCACACACACACCACACACACCTGTACCTCTGAGTAGCTGTTTGATCTCTCTGCTGGCCTGTGAAGCAGAGAACTGGTAAACTATATCCAGGGCAGTCTGGCTGTAGGTGTTCCTCACCGCTGCATTGATACCACTCTGTAGGGACAGGGATTAGGATTAGGGTTAGGGACAGGGATTAGGGTTAGGGTTAGGGACAGGGATTAGGGTTAGGGTTAGGGTAAAGATAAGGATTAGGGTTAGGGTTAGGGTAAAGATAAGTATTAGGTTTAGGGTTAGGGTAAAGATAAGGATTAGGTTTAGGGTTAGGGTAAAGATAAGGATTAGGTTTAGGATTAGGGTTAGGATTAGGGTAAAGATAAGGATTAGGTTTAGGATTAGGGTTAGGATTAGGGTAAAGATAAGGATTAGGTTTAGGATTAGGGTTAGGATTAGGGTAAAGATAAGGATTAGGTTTAGGATTAGGGTTAGGGTTAGGGTAAAGATAAGGATTAGGTTTAGGATTAGGGTTAGGATTAGGGTAAAGATAAGGATTAGGTTTAGGATTAGGGTTAGGGTTAGGGTAAAGATAAGGATTAGGATTAGGGACAGGGATTAGGGTAAAGATAAGGATTAGGGTTGGGATTAGGGTTAGGATTATAGTTAGGATTAGGGTTGGGATTAGGGTTAGGATTATAGTTAGGATTAGGGTTGGGATTAGGGTAAAGATAAGGATTAGGGTTGGGATTAGGGTTAGGATTATAGTTAGGATTAGGGTTAGGATTAGGGTTGGGATTAGGTTTAGGGTTAGGATTAGGATTAGGTTCTAATTCACTAGTGCCTCTACCCTGGTTCTAATTCACTAGAGCCTCTACCCTGGTTTTAAACCTGCACTAGTGCCACTACCCTGGTTCTAACCCTGCACTAGTGCCTCTACCCTGGTTCTAACCCTGCACTAGTGCCACTACCCTGGTTCTAACCCTGCAATAGTGCCTCTACCCTGGTTCTAACCCTGCACTAGGGCCTCTACCCTGGTTCTAACCCTGCACTAGGGCCTCTACCCTGGTTCTAATGCACTATAGCCTCTACCCTGGTTCTAATTCACTAGTGCCACTACCCTGGTTCTAACCCTGCACTAGTGCCTCTACCCTGGATCTAATTCACTAGTGCCTCTACCCTGGTTATAATTCACTAGTGACTCTACCCTGGCTCTAATGCACTAGAGCCTCTACCCTGGTTCTCACCCTGCACTAGTGCCTCTACCCTGGTTCTAATTCATTAGTGACTCTACCCTGGTTCTAATTCACTAGTGCCTCTACCCTGGTTCTAATTCACTAGAGCCTCTACCCTGGTTCTCACCCTGCACTAGTGCCTCTACCCTAGTTCTAATTCATTAGTGCCTCTACCCTGGTTCTAATTCACTAGAGCCTCTTCCCTGGTTCTAATTCACGAGTGCCTCTACCCTAGTTCTAATTCATTAGTGCCTCTACCCTGGTTCTAATTCACTAGTGCCTCTACCCTGGTTCGAATTCACTAGTGCCTCTACCCTGGTTCTAATTCACTAGAGCCTCTTCCCTGGTTCTAATTCACTAGTGCCTCTACCCTAGTTCTAATTCACTAGTGCCTCTACCCTGGTTCTAATTCACTAGTGCCTCTACCCTGGTTCTAATTCACTAGAGCCTCTACCCTGGTTCTCACCCTGCACTAGTGCCTCTACCCTGGTTCTAATTCACTAGAGCCTCTACCCTGGTTCTCACCCTGCACTAGTGCCTCTACCCTGGTTCTAATTCATTAGTGCCTCTACCCTGGTTCTAATTCACTAGAGCCTCTTCCCTGGTTCTAATTCACGAGTGCCTCTACCCTGGTTCTCACCCTGCACTAGTGCCTCTACCCTGGTTCTAATTCACTAGAGCCTCTACCCTGGTTCTCACCCTGCACTAGTGCCTCTACCCTGGTTCTAATTCATTAGTGCCTCTACCCTGGTTCTAATTCACTAGAGCCTCTTCCCTGGTTCTAATTCACGAGTGCCTCTACCCTAGTTCTAATTCACTAGTGCCTCTACCCTGGTTCTAATTCACTAGTGCCTCTACCCTGGTTCGAATTCACTAGTGCCTCTACCCTGGTTCTAATTCACTAGTGCCTCTACCCTGGATCTAACCCTGGACTAGTGCCTCTACCCTGGATCTAACCCTGCACTAGCGCCTCTACCCTGGATCTAACCCTGCACTAGGGCCTCTACCCTGGTTCTAATGCACTATAGCCTCTACCCTGGTTCTAATTCACTAGTGCCACTACCCTGGTTCTAACCCTGCACTAGTGCCTCTACCCTGGATCTAATTCACTAGTGCCTCTACCCTGGTTATAATTCACTAGTGACTCTACCCTGGCTCTAATGCACTAGAGCCTCTACCCTGGTTCTCACCCTGCACTAGTGCCTCTACCCTGGTTCTAATTCATTAGTGACTCTACCCTGGTTCTAATTCACTAGTGCCTCTACCCTGGTTCTAATTCACTAGAGCCTCTACCCTGGTTCTCACCCTGCACTAGTGCCTCTACCCTGGTTCTAATTCATTAGTGCCTCTACCCTGGTTCTAATTCACTAGAGCCTCTTCCCTGGTTCTAATTCACGAGTGACTCTACCCTGGTTCTAATTCACTAGTGCCTCTACCCTGGTTCTAATTCACTAGAGCCTCTACCCTGGTTCTCACCCTGCACTAGTGCCTCTACCCTGGTTCTAATTCATTAGTGCCTCTACCCTGGTTCTAATTCACTAGTGCCTCTACCCTGGTTCTAATTCACTAGTGCCTCTACCCTGGTTCTAATTCACTAGTGCCTCTACCCTGGATCTAACCCTGGACTAGCGCCTCTACCCTGGATCTAACCCTGCACTAGCGCCTCTACCCTGGTTCTAACCCTGCACTAGCGCCTCTACCCTGGTTCTAACCCTGCACTAGCGCCACATTTACACAAAAAAGGCAGAAGTGAGGCTGAACCTGTTGAGGTGTTTAAAAGAGGAATTCAAATCAGGTTAGTTAGTGTTGGACTGATGCTAAGGGAACGATCAAGGCCAGATCAGGTTAGTTAGTGTTGGACTGATGCTAAGGGAACGATCAAGGCCAAATCAGGTTAGTTAGTACTGGACTGATGCTAAGGGAACGATCAAGGCCAAATCAGGTTAGTTAGTACTGGACTGATGCTAAGGGAACGATCAAGGCCAATCAGGTTAGTTAATGTTGGACTGATGCTAAGGGAATGATCAAGGCCAAATCAGGTTAGATAGTGTTGGACTGATGCTAAGGGAACGATCAAGGCCAAATCAGGTTAGTTAGTGTTGGACTGATGCTAAGGGAACGATCAAGGCCAAATCAGGTTAGTTAGTACTGGACTGATGCTAAGGGAACGATCAAGGCCAAATCAGGTTAGTTAGTGTTGGACTGATGCTAAGGGAACGATCAAGGCCAAATCAGGTTAGTTAGTGTTGGACTGATGCTAAGGGAACGATCAAGGCCAAATCAGGTTAGTTAGTGTTGGACTGATGCTAAGGGAACGATCAAGGCCAAATCAGGTTAGTTAGTACTGGACTGATGCTAAGGGAACAACCAGTCTTCCCACAGAGCTCTGCCTCATGCAGGGGTCAGGGGTTAGAGGTCAGGGGTTAATGATTAAAGGTTAGTTGTAGTTCCTCTTACATCCAGCAGGAGGCGAACCGCCTCAGTCTTCCCACAGAGAGCTGCCTCATGCAGAGCCGTGCCAGCCTTGGTCTGTCTGTTGATGTCTATTCCAGACTGGATCAACAGCCTGGGGACCACACAACACACACACACACACACACACACAACAAACACAACACAACACAACATACACACACAAACACAACACACAACATACACACACAAACACAACACAACACAACATACACACACACACAGATATTTTTTAAATAATTGTTTTATATATTTATTTGTCCCAAATATGTTCATCTGGACAGTTTTTGTCGATCGCTTGAGCACATTTGTCCCAATAAATACTAACTCCAACTGTCAATATACCCTAACATGGTTAACCATTTGTCCCAATAAATACTAACTAGAACTATCAATATACCCTAACATGGTTAACCATCTGGCCCAATAAATACTAACTAGAACTATCAATATACCCTAACATGGTTAACCATCTGGCCCAATAAATACTAACTAGAACTATCTGTATACCCTAACATGGTTAACCATCTGGCCCAATAAATACTAACTAGAACTATCAATATACCCTAACATGGTTAACCATCTGGCCCAATAAATACTAACTAGAACTATCTGTATACCCTAACATGGTTAACCATCTGGCCCAATAAATACTAACTAGAACTATCAATATACCCTAACATGGTTAACCATCTGGCCCAATAAATACTAACTAGAACTATCAATATACCCTAACATGGTTAACCATCTGGCCCAATAAATACTAACTAGAACTATCAATATACCCTAACATGGTTAACCATCTGGCCCAATAAATACTAACTAGAACTATCAATATACCCTAACATGGTTAACCATCTGGCCCAATAAATACTAACTAGAACTATCAATATACCCTAACATGGTTAACCATCTGGCCCAATAAATACTAACTAGAACTATCAATATACCCTAACATGGTTATCCATCTGGCCCAATAAATACCAACTAGAACTATCAATATACCCTAACATGGTTAACCATCTGGCCCAATAAATACTAACTAGAACTATCAATATACCCTAACATGGTTAACTGGGTCATTTGTTGAAATTATAATTATAGTATGACCATATAAGGCTGGGTCATTAGTTGATAGTATGACCATATAAGGCTGGGTCATTAGTTGATAGTATGACCATATAAGGCTGGGTCATTAGTTGATAGTATGACCATATAAGGCTGGGTCATTTGTTTTATAGTATAATTATAGTATGACCATATAAGGCTGGGTCATTAGTTGATAGTATGACCATATAAGGCTGGGTCATTTGTTTTATAGTATAATTGTAGTATGACCATATAAGGCTGGGTCATATGTTGATATTATAATTATATTATGACCATATAAGGCTGGGTCATTTGTTGATATTATAATTATATTATGACAATATAAGGCTGGGTAATTTGTTTTATAGTATAATTATAGTCTGACCAAATAAGGCTGGGTCATTTGTCGATGTGACCGATATAGAGAGAGAAAGGGAGAGAGAGGGGAAGGAAGGAAGGAAAGAAGGAGAGAGTGTGTGTGTGTGTGTGTGTGTGTGTGTGTTACCTGATGATGTCTATGTGTCCGTTCTTGGCCGCCAGGTGAAGAGGAGAGGTCCCATTGGGGTCAGTAGAATCTCCTGGTTTCAGTTCCAGCAGGGCCACACACATGTTACTGTTGAGAAGGAGCTGAACCACCTACACACACACACACACACACACACACACACACACACACACACACACACGTTACTGTTGAGAAGGAGCTGAACCACCTACACACACACACACACACACACACACACACACACACACACACACACACACACACACACACACACACACACGTCACTGTTGAGAAGGAGCTGAACCACCTACACACACACACACACACACATTTACTGCTGGAGCAAAATCCCACACCCACACTGGCCGTCACAAGGATTTTCTGGCAGTGTGCTAGTTGCATATTGATCATGGACAGGGATGGAAATGAACCAAGACTGTTAGCTCAAGGCTAGTAATTTTAACCAAGCCCGTTAGCCCAAGGCTAGTAGTTTTAACCAAGCCCGTTAGCACAAGGCTAGTAGTTTTAACCAAGCCCGTTAGCCCAAGGCTAGTAGTTTTAACCAAGCCCGTTAGCCCAAGGCTAGTAGTTTTAACCAAGCCCGTTAGCCCAAGGCTAGTAGTTTTAACCAAGCCCGTTAGCCTAAGGCTAGTAGTTTTAACCAAGCCCGTTAGCCCAAGGCTAGAATGTTTAACCAAGCCTGTTAGCTCTAGGCTAGTAGTTTTAACCAAGCCTGTTAGCTCAAGGCTAGTAGTTTTAACCAAGCCCTTTAGCCCAAGGCTAGTAATTTTAACCAAGCCTGTTAGCTCAAGGCTAGTAGTTTTAACCAAGCCTGTTAGCCCAAGGCTAGTAGTTTTAACCAAGCCTGTTAGCTCAAGGCTAGTAGTTTTAACCAAGCCCGTTAGGTCAAGGCTAGTAGTTTTCAGTCTGGGCTAGTAAAACATCTGCCAAACAAGCCCAGAGTTTTGTTTGTCATTAAAACATTTTAAAAGAAAACATCACCACAGCACACTTGGTTAGAACAACGTCACCCGGGATAGTAAAATGGAGGTCTTCTAACCCGGATGGCCAGTGGCCAAAGTCCTTACAACACCAACAAAACTGCAAAGTAAATAGGTAATGAAGTTAGTAGAGTTAGTTACTCACCCCGACCCTGCCGAACTCACAGGCCAGATCGAGAGGAGTCTTTCCTGCATTGTCCACTATACACGGATTAGACTGGTGCTGAAGCAACATCTCAGACTGGGGGAACAACAACAACAACACACGGATTAGACTGGTGTTGGAGCAACATCTCAGACTGGGGGAAGAACAACAACAACAACAACAACACACGGATTAGACTGGTGTTGGAGCAACATCTCAGACTGGGGGAACAACAACAACAACAACAACACACGGATTAGACTGGTGTTGGAGCAACATCTCAGACTGGGGGAACAACAACAACAACAACAACACACGGATTAGACTGGTGTTGGAGCAACATCTCAGACTGGGGGAACAACAACAACAACAACACACGGATTAGACTGGTGTTGGAGCAACATCTCAGACTGGGGGAACAACAACAACACACGGATTAGACTGGTGTTGGAGCAACATCTCAGACTGGGGACAACAACAACAACAACACACGGATTAGACTGGTGCTGAAGCAGCATCTCAGACTGGGGGAACAACAACAACAACAACAACACACGGATTAGACTGGTGCTGGAGCAACATCTCAGACTGGGGGAACAACAACAACAACACACGGATTAGACTGGTGTTGGAGCAACATCTCAGACTGGGGGAACAACAACAACAACAACAACAACACAAGGATTAGACTGGTGTTGGAGCAACATCTCAGACTGGGGGAACAACAACAACAACAACACACGGATTAGACTGGTGTTGGAGCAACATCTCAGACTGGGGGAACAACAACAACAACAACACACGGATTTGACTGGTGTTGGAGCAACATCTCAGACTGGGGGAACAACAACAACAACAACAACAACAACACACGGATTAGACTGGTGTTGGAGCAACATCTCAGACTGGGGGAACAACAACAACAACAACAACACACGGATTAGACTGGTGTTGGAGCAACATCTCAGACTGGGGGAACAACAACAACAACAACACACGGATTAGACTGGTGTTGGAGCAACATCTCAGACTGGGGAACAACAACAACAACAACAACAACAACAACAACACACGGATTAGACTGGTGCTGAAGCAACATCTCAGACTTGGGGAACAACAACAACAACAACAACACACAGATTAGACTGGTGTTGGAGCAACATCTCAGACTGGGGAACAACAACAACAACAACAACAACAACAACAACAACAACACACGGATTAGACTGGTGTTGGAGCAACATCTCAGACTGGGGGAACAACAACAACAACAACACACGGATTAGACTGGTGTTGGAGCAACATCTCAGACTGGGGGAACAACAACAACAACAACACACGGATTAGACTGGTGTTGGAGCAACATCTCAGACTGGGGGAACAACAACAACAACAACAACAACAACACACGGATTAGACTGGTGTTGGAGCAACATCTCAGACTGGGGGAACAACAACAACAACAACACACGGATTTGACTGGTGTTGGAGCAACATCTCAGACTGGGGGAACAACAACAACAACAACAACACACGGATTAGACTGGTGTTGGAGCAACATCTCAGACTGGGGGAACAACAACAACAACAACAACACACGGATTAGACTGGTGTTGGAGCAACATCTCAGACTGGGGGAACAACAACAACAACAACACACGGATTAGACTGGTGTTGGAGCAACATCTCAGACTGGGGAACAACAACAACAACAACAACAACAACAACACACGGATTAGACTGGTGTTGGAGCAACATCTCAGACTGGGGGAACAACAACAACAACACACAGATTAGACTGGTGTTGGAGCAACATCTCAGACTGGGGGAACAACAACAACAACACACGGATTAGACTGGTGCTGGAGCAACATCTCAGACTGGGGGAACAACAACAACAACAACAACAACACACGGATTAGACTGGTGTTGGAGCAACATCTCAGACTGGGGGAACAACAACAACAACAACAACAACAACACACGGATTAGACTGGTGTTGGAGCAACATCTCAGACTGGGGGAACAACAATAACAACAACAACAAGACTTTGTCACATGGAGATTAGTCTTCAGCTTAACCTTTATTTAACTAGGCAAGTTGGTTAAGAACCAATTATTATTTACAATGACGACCTACTAGGGAACAGTGGATTAACTGCCTTGTTCAGGGGCAGAACGACGGTCTACCGGGGAACAGGGGGTTAACTGCCTTGTTCAGGGGCAGAACGACGGCCTACCGGGGAACAGGGGGTTAACTGCCTTGTTCAGGGGCAGAACGACGGTCTACCGGGGAACAGGGGGTTAACTGCCTTGTTCAGGGGCAGAACGACAGCCTACCGGGGAACAGGGGGTTAACTGCCTTGTTCAGGGGCAGGACAACAGCCTACCGGGGAACAGGGGGTTAACTGCCTTGTTCAGGGGCAGGACGGCAGCCTACCGGGGAACAGGGGGTTAAATGCCTTGTTCAGGGGCAGAACGACGGCCTACCGGGGAACAGTGGTTTAACTGCCTAGTTCAGGGGCAGAACGACGGCCTACCGGGGAACAGGGGGTTAACTGCCTTGTTCAGGGGCAGAACGACGACCTACCGGGGAACAGTGGGTTAACTGCCTTGTTCAGGGGCAGAACGACGACCTACCGGGGAACAGTGGGTTAACTGCCTTGTTCAGGGGCAGAACGACGACCTACCGGGGAACAGTGGGTTAACTGCCTTGTTCAGGGGCAGAATGACGACCTACCCGGGAACAGGGGGTTAACTGCCTTGTTCAGGGGCAGAATGACGACCTACCGGGGAACAGTGGGTTAACTGCCTTGTTCAGGGGCAGAACGACGGCCTACCGGGGAACAGGGGGTTAACTGCCTTGTTCAGGGGCAGAACGACGACCTACCGGGGAACAGGGGGTTAACTGCCTTGTTCAGGGGCAGAACGACGGCCTACCGGGGAACAGTGGTTTAACTGCCTTGTTCAGGGGCAGAATGACGGCCTACCGGGGAACAGGGGGTTAACTGCCTTGTTCAGGGGCAGAACGACGACCTACCGGGGAACAGTGGGTTAACTGCCTTGTTCAGGGGCAGGACGACAGCCTACCGGGGAACAGTGGGTTAACTGCCTTGTTCAGGGGCAGAACAACGTATTTTTTTGTACCCTGTCAGCTCTAGGGATTTGATCCTGCAACCTTTCGGGTTGCTGGCCTAACGCCCTAACCACTAGGCTACCTGTCCCCCCCCTCTAACCACTAGGCTACCTGCCCCCCCCCCTCTAACCACTAGGCTACCTGACCCCCCCCCCCCCCCTCTAACCACTAGGCTACCTGCCCCCCCCCCCCCCCCTCTAACCACTAGGCTACCTGCCCCCCCCCCCCCCTCTAACCACTAGGCTACCTGCCCCCCCCCCTCTAACCACTAGGCTACCTGCATCCCCCCTCTAACCACTAGGCTACCTGCCCTACCTTTAACCACTAGGCTACCTGCCCGCCCTCTAACCACTAGGCTACCTGCCCCCCCCCTCCCCCCTCCTTTAACCACTAGGCTACCTGCCTCCCCCCTCTAACCACTAGGCTACCTGCATCCCCCCTCTAACCACTAGGCTACCTGCCCGCCCTCTAACCACTAGGCTACCTGCCCCCCCCCCCCTAACCACTAGGCTACCTGCCCCCCCCCCCCCCCCCTCCTTTATCCACTAGGCTACCTGCCTCCCCCCCCCTCCTTTAACCACTAGGCTACCTGCCTCCCCCCCCCCCCCTCCTTTAACCACTAGGCTACCTGCCCCCCCCCCCCCTCCTTTAACCACTAGGCTACCTGCCTCCCCCCTCTAACCACTAGGCTACCTGCATCCCCCCTCTAACCACTAGGCTACCTGCCCGCCCTCTAACCACTAGGCTACCTGCCCCCCCCTCCCCCCTCCTTTAACCACTAGGCTACCTGCCTCCCCCCCCTAACCACTAGGCTACCTGCCCCCCCCTCCCCCCTCCTTTAACCACTAGGCTACCTGCCTCCCCCCCATAACCACTAGGCTACCTGCCTCCCCCCCCTAACCACTAGGCTACCTGCAACCCCCCTCTAACCACTAGGCTACCTGCCCCCCCCCCCCTCTAACCACTAGGCTACCTGCCGCCCCGACCCCTCTAAGATACATACCCACGCAGGTTGGAAGACACAGCACAGCGCCCAGGGAGCAGGTTAAGGTGTTAAGTGCCTTGCTCCAGGGCACAACGGCAGGAGATGACATCGATAGCAGAAACTCTTCCGTTAGCCGTTAGCTAAACAACAGCTAATGTGACTCACCACGTCGTAGTGTCCGTGCTGCGCCGACAGGTGCAGAGGGATCTGTCCCTCGTCTGATTGGCCGTTGACCGACGAACCAGACTTCAGCAGCATCTTCATAGGCTCCGCCTTCCCCTGCCAAGCCGCGTAGTGCAGTGGGCGCATCCCTACGGCAACCACGGAGGAACAGACAGAATCAGACTACGGCCGGCAGTGTGTGTATATGTGTGTGTGTCTGTGTGTATATGTGTGTGTGTGTGCGTGTGTATGCGTATGTGTGTGTGTGTGTGTGTGCGTGTGTATGCGTATGTGTGTGTGTGTGTGTGTTGTGTGTTGTGTCTCACCCTTCTGGTCCCTGATGTCCACGGTGGCCTGCGATTCCAGCAGCAGAGAGATGAGCTCCAGGTTCCCACTGAGAGCAGCATGGTGCAGTGGAGCAAACCTACACACACACACACACACACACACACACACACACACAGACACACACACACACACACACACACATACACACACACACACACACACACACACACACACACACACACACACACACACACACACACACACACACACACACACACACACACATACACACACACACACACACACACACACACACACACACACACACACACACACACACACACACACACACACACACAGTATTTAAGTTATTTAGGGCAAACGTTCTAAAATGTTTTGGGTCCGGGGACCTTTTGTGATTCCTCAAGGACATCCCTCATAATCAGAACTCAAGAGATAAAACATAGGACACAAGGAGATCTACTATGACCAATCAAACCAAGGAGTTCTACTACGACTTCATGACCAATCAAACCAATGATTCTACTATGAATTCATGACCAATCAAACCAAGGAGATCTACTATGACTTCATGACCAATCAAACCAAGGAGATCTATTATGACTTCATGACCAATCAAACCAAGGAGATCTACTATGACTTCATGACCAATCAAACCAATAATTATACTATGACTTCATGACCAATCAAACCAAGGAGATCTACTATGACTTCATGACCAATCAAACCAAGGAGTTCTACTATGACTTCATGACCAATCAAACCAATAATTCTACTATGACTTTATGACCAACCAAACCAAGGAGTTCTACTATGACTTCATGACCAATCAAACCAAGGATTCTACTATGACTTCATGACCAATCAAACCAAGGAGATCTACTATGACTTCATGACCAATCAAACCAAGGAGATCTATTATGACTTCATCACCAATCAAACCAAGGAGATCTACTATGACTTCATGACCAATCAAACCAATAATTCTACTATGACTTCATGACCAATCAAACCAAGGAGTTCTACTATGACTTCATGACCAATCAAACCAATAATTCTACTATGACTTTATGACCAATCAAACCAAGGAGTTCTACTATGACTTCATGACCAATCAAACCAAGGATTCTACTATGACTTCATGACCAATCGAACCAAGGAGATCTACTATGACTTCATGACCAATCAAACCAAGGAGATCTATTATGACTTCATCACCAATCAAACCAAGGAGATCTACTATGACTTCATGACCAATCAAACCAATAATTCTACTATGACTTCATGACCAATCAAACCAAGGAGTTCTACTATGACTTCATGACCAATCAAACCACGGATTCTACAATGACTTCATGACCAATCAAACCAAGGATTCTACTATGACTTCATGACCAATCAAACCACGGATTCTACAATGACTTCATGACCAATCAAACCAAGGATTCTACTATGACTTCATGACCAATCAAACCAAAGAGTTCCACTATGACTTCAATACCAATCAAACCAAGGAGTTCTACTATGACTTCATGACCAATCAAACCAAGGAGTTCTACTATGACTTCATGACCAATCAAACCAATAATTATACTATAACTTCATGACCAATCAAATCAAGGAGACCTACTATGACTTCATGACCAATCAAACCACGGAGATCTACTATGACTTCATGACCAATCAAACCAAGGAGATCTACTATGACTTCATGACCAATCAAACCAAGGATTCTACAATGACTTCATGACCAATCAAACCAAGGATTCTACTATGACTTCATGACCAATCAAACCAAGGAGATCTACTATGACTTCATGACCAATCAAACCAAGGAGATCTACTATGAATTCATGACCAATCAAACCAAGGATTCTACTATGACTTCATGACCAGTCAAACCAAGGAGATCTACTATGACTTCATGACCAATCAAACCAAGGATTCTCCTATGACTGGAAAAAAAACTATTATTGGGCCCTGTGAAGGAACATTTTAAGGCCCACCTCTCTCTTGGCATCGGGGATATTGTTGTTTTTATTGCGTGTGTGAGAAGCCCTGATTTAGGGCACAGTGGGAGGTATGGTAACTCCATAATGGACAAGAAGAGTCAACATGGATTAAAAGACCAGCTGATGTCATAATGGACTGGATTACAACTATAATCACTCAACCTTATACACAGACACACACTGGGCTTCTATTGAGGGTTATCTAGCCAGCCCACCACATCTGTTTCCTGGTGTGTAGACTAACTCATATCTACTACTGTCAGCTGGATGGAGAAGGATAAGAGAGAGATTTATTTAACTAGGCAAGTCAGTTAAGACCAAGATCTTACTTACAATGACAGCCTAGGAACAGTGGGTTAACTGCCCTGTTCAGGGGCAGAACGACATATTTTTACATTGTCAGCTCAGGGATTCGATCTAGCAAGCTTTCGGGTACTGGCCCAATGCTCTAACCACTAGGCTACCTGCCTAGTGGTTAGAGAGAAGAGAGAGATGGAGAAGGAGAGAAGAGAGGGATGAGAAGGAGAGGAGAGAGATGGAGAGAGGGATGGAGAAGGAGAGGAGAGAGGGATGGATGGAGAGGGCAGAAGGATGGAGAGAGGGATGGAGAGAGGGATGTAGGGAAGGATGAGAGAGAGATGGAGAGAGGGATGGAGGGAGAGAGGGATGATGGAGAGAGAGTAATGAGAGAGAGGGATGATGGAGAGAGGGATGATGGAGAGAGAGGGATGAGAGAGAGGGATGGAGGGAGAGAGGGATGATGGAGAGAGGGATGATGGAGAGAGGGATGATGGAGAGGGATGGAGAGAGAGGGATGGAGAGAGAGGGATGATGGAGAGAGGGATGGAGGGAGAGAGGGATGATGGAGAGAGGGATGGAGAGAGAGGGATGGAGAGAGGGATGGAGAGAGAGGGATGATAGAGAGAGGGATGGAGGGAGAGAGGGATGATGGAGAGAGGGATGGAGAGAGGGATGATGGAGAGAGGGATGAAGGAGAGAGAGGGATGAGAGAGAGGGATGGAGGGAGAGAGGGATGATGGAGAGAGGGATTGAGGGAGAGAGGGATGATGGAGAGAGGGGATGAGAGAGAGGGATGGAGGGAGAGAGGGATGATGGAGAGAGGCGATGAGAGAGAGGGATGGAGGGAGAGAGGGATGATGGAGAGAGGGATGGAGAGAGAGGGATGGAGAGAGAGGGATGAGAGAGAGGGGTGAGAGAGAGGGATGGAGGGAGAGAGGGATGGAGAGAGAGGGATGATGGAGAGAGGGATGGAGGGAGAGAGGGATGATGGAGAGAGGGATGGAGAGAGAGAGGGATGATGGAGAGAGGGATGGAGAGAGGGATGATGGAGAGAGAGGGATGATGGAGAGAGGGATGGAGAGAGAGGACAAGAGAGAAACTTTGTAAACAATGTACTTCATGTGGGATTACAGTATACAGTAGTGGTGTGTTTGATGCCTGATTGTGTGTGTGTGTGGGGGGGGGGGGGGGCATAGACCGTGTGTGAGTGTCAGTGTGAGGGATAGAGGCAGTGTGTGTCTGTCAGTGTGAGGGATAGAGGCAGTGTGTGAGTCTCAGTGTGAGGGATAGAGGCAGTGTGTGAGTGGCAGTGTGAGGGATAGAGGCAGTGTGTGAGTGTCAGTGTGAGGGCCAGAGGCAGTGTGTGAGTGTCAGTGTGAGGGCCAGAGGCAGTGTGTGAGGGCTAGAGGCAGTGTGTGAGTGTCAGTGTGAGGGATAGAGGCAGTGTGTGAGTGTCAGTGTGAGGGATAGAGGCAGTGTGTGTCTGTCAGTGTGAGGGATAGAGGCAGTGTGTGAGTGTCAGTGTGAGGGATAGAGGCAGTGTGTGAGTGTCAGTGTGAGGGATAGAGGCAGTGTGTGAGTGTCAGTGTGAGGGCCAGAGGCAGTGTGTGAGTGTCAGTGTGAGGGATAGAGGCAGTGTGTGAGTGGCAGTGTGAGGGATAGAGGCAGTGTGTGAGTGTCAGTGTGAGGGCCAGAGGCAGTGTGTGAGTGTCAGTGTGAGGGCCAGAGGTAGTGTGTGAGTGTCAATGTGAGGGCCAGAGGCAGTGTGTGTGTCAGTGTGAGGGATAGAGGCAGTGTGTGTGTGAGTGTGAGGGATAGAGGCAGTGTGTGAGTGTCAGTGTGAAGGATAGAGGCAGTGTGTGAGGGATAGAGGCAGTGTGTGAGGGATAGAGGCAGTGTGTGAGTGGCAGTGTGAGGGATAGAGGCAGTGTGTGAGGGATAGAGTCAGTGTGAAGGATAGAGTCAGTGTGAAGGATAGAGGCAGTGTGTGAGGGATAGAGGCAGTGTGTGAGTGTCAGTGTGAGGGATAGAGGCAGTGTGAGGGATAGAGTTAGTGTGAGGGATAGAGGCAGTGTGTGAGGGATAGAGGCAGTGTGTGAGTGTCAGTGTGAGGGATAGAGTCAGTGTGTGGGATAGAGTCAGTGTGAGGGATAGAGTCAGTGTGTGGGATAGAGTCAGTGTGTGGGATAGAGTCAGTGTGTGGGATAGAGTCAGTGTGAGAGATAGAGGCAGTGTGAGGGATAGAGTCAGTGTGAGGGATAGAGTCAGTGTGAGGGATAGAGTCAGTGTGAGGGATAGAGTCAGTGTGAGGGATAGAGTCAGTGTGAGGGATAGAGGCAGTGTGAGGGATAGAGTCAGTGTGAGGGATAGAGGCAGTGTGAGGGATAGAGTCAGTGTGAGGGATAGAGTCAGTGTGAGGGATAGAGTCAGTGTGAGGGATAGACTGACCATGTGAATCAAGTCAAATGTTAATAGTCACATGCGCCGAATACAAACCTTACGCTGAAATAATTACTTACAAGCCCTTAACCAACAATACAGTTTTCAGAAAATATTTACTAAATAAACAATATATATTTTTAAAAAGTAACACAATAAAATATCAATAACGAGGCAATATACAGGGGGTACCGGTACCGAGTCAGTGGACCTGGAAATTCTACAGCCCCATCAGTTGCAGAGGGAGGTGTTTAGTCCCAGGGTCATTAGCTTAGTGATGAGCTTTGAAGGCAACTATGGTGTTGAACGCTGAGCTGTAGTCAATGAACAGCATTCTCACATAGGTGTTCCTTTTGTCCAGGTGGGAAAGGGCAGTGTGGAGTGCAATAGAGATTGCATCATCTGTGGATCTGTTGGGGCGGTATGCAAATTGGAGTGGGTCTAGGGTTTCTGGGATAATGGTGTTGATGTGAGCCATGACCAGCCTTTCAAAGCACTTCATGGCTACAGATGTGAGTGCTATCGGTCGGTAGTCATTTAGGCAGGTTACCTTAGTGTTCTTGGGTGCAGGGACGATGGTGGTCTGCTTGAAACATGTTGGTATTACAGACTCGGTCAGGGAGAGGTTGAAAATATCAGTGAAGACACGTGCCAGTTGGTCCGCTCTGAGTACACGTCCTGAGAATCCGTCTGGCCCTGGGGCCTTCTGAATGTTGACCTGTTTGAAGGTCTTGCTCACATCGGCTAAGGAGAGCGTGATCACACAGTCGTCCGGAACAGCTGGTGCTCTCATGCATGATTCAGTGTTGCTTGCATAAAAATAGCATAAAAATAAATTTAGCCCGTCTGGTAGGCCCTCGTCACCGGGCAGCTCGCGTCTGGGTTTCCCTTTGTAGTCCCCCTGCCACATCCGACGAGCGTCAGAGCCAGAATACAGGTGAAAGCTATGATCCCTTATTGATGCCACTTGTTAAATCCACTTCAAATCAGTGTAGAGGAAGGGGAGGAGACAGGTTAAGGAACGGTGCTCCTAACGTTTTCCTTCAATTTGCAGACCCTCATGCCAAATGAAAATATATTTTTAAATCAACAAAGCGTAAGAATACTTTGTTTTGGATTGTTTGTCAATGAGGGTGTGCAGGGTGAATACGTGGTCTGTCGTACGGTAATTTGGTAAAAAGCCAAATTGACATTTGCTCAGTACATTGTTTTCACTGAGGAAATGTCTGCTGTTAATGATAATGGAGAGGATCTTGCCAAGGTTGCTGTTGACGCATATTCCACGGTAGTTATTGGGGTCAAAATTGTCTCCACTTTTGTGGATTGGGGTGATCAGTCTTTTATTCCAAATAATGGGGAAGATGCCAGAACCAAGGATGAAGTTAAAGAGTTTTAGTATAGCCATTTGGAATTTGTGGTCTGTATATACAGTACCAGTCAAAGGTTTGGACACACCTACTCATTCCAGGGTTTTTCTTTATTTTAACAATTTTCTACATTGTAGAATAATAGTGAAGACATCAACACTATGAAATAACACATATGGAATCATGTAGTAACCAAAAAAGTGTTTAACAAATCAGAATTTATTTTATGTTTGAGATTAGCCACCCTTTGCCTTGATGACAGCTTTGCACACTCTTGGCATTTTCTCAACCAGCTTCACCTGGAATGCTCTACCAGACAGTCTTGAAGGAGTTCCCACATCTCTCAACTAGCGGAATGTTTGGTTACTATATGATTCCATATGTGTTGTTTCATAGTGTTGATGTCTTCACTGTTATTCTACAATGTAGAAAATAGTACAAATAAAGAAAAACCCTTGAATGAGTAGGCGTGTCCAAACCTTTAGACTGGTACTGTATACCAGGCGGTGTCAGAGGAAAGCCCAAAACATTTCACAAGTCATAAACTGTTCTCTCTGCTACGGCAAGCGGTACCGGAGCATCAAGACCAGGTCCAAAAGGCTCCTTAACAGCTTCTACCTCCAAGCCATACAACTGCTGAACAGCTTCTACCTCCAAGCCATAAAACTGCTGAACAGCTTCTACCTCCAAGCCATAAAACTGCTGAACAGCTTCTACCTCCAAGCCATAAAACTGATGAACAGCTTCTACCTCCAAGCCATAAAACTGATGAACAGCTTCTACCTCCAAGCCATACAACTGCTGAACAACTTCTACCTCCAAGCCATAAAACTGATGAACAGCTTCTACCTCCAAGCCATAAAACTGCTGAACAGCTTCTACCTCCAAGCCATAAAACTGCTTAACAGCTTCTACCTTTAGACTGGTACTGTACACCAGGCGGTGTCAGAGGAAAGCCCTAAACATTTCACAAGTCATAAACTGTTCTCTCTGCTACAGCACGGCAAGCGGTACCGGAGCATCAAGACAAGGTCCAAAAGGCTCCTCAACAGCTTCTACCTCCAAGCCATAAAACTGATGAACAGCTTCTACCTCCAAGCCATACAACTGATGAACAGCTTCTACCTCCAAGCCATAAAACTGATGAACAGCTTCTACCTCCAAGCCATACAACTGATGAACAGCTTCTACCTCCAAGCCATAAAACTGATGAACAGCTTCTACCTCCAAGCCATACAACTGATGAACAGCTTCTACCTCCAAGCCATAAAACTGCTGAACAGCTTCTACCTCCAAGCCATACAACTGATGAACAGCTTCTACCTCCAAGCCATAAAACTGATGAACAGCTTCTACCTCCAAGCCATACAACTGATGAACAGCTTCTACCTCCAAGCCATAAAACTGATGAACAACTTCTACCTCCAAGCCATACAACTGATGAACAGCTTCTACCTCCAAGCCATACAACTGATGAACAGCTTCTACCTCCAAGCCATAAAACTGCTGAACAGCTTCTACCTCCAAGCCATACAACTGATGAACAGCTTCTACCTCCAAGCCATAAAACTGCTGAACAGCTTCTACCTCCAAGCCATACAACTGCTGAACAGCTTCTACCTCCAAGCCATAAAACTGATGAACAGCTTCTACCTCCAAGCCATACAACTGCTGAACAGCTTCTACCTCCAAGCCATACAACTGCTGAACAGCTTCTACCTCCAAGCCATAAAACTGCTGAACAGCTTCTACCTCCAAGCCATAAAACTGATGAACAGCTTCTACCTCCAAGCCATAAAACTGATGAACAGCTTCTACCTCCAAGCCATAAAACTGATGAACAGCTTCTACCTCCAAGCCATAAAACTGATGAACAGCTTCTACCTCCAAGCCATAAAACTGATGAACAGCTTCTACCTCCAAGCCATAAAACTGATGAACAGCTTCTACCTCCAAGCCATAAAACTGATGAACAGCTTCTACCTCCAAGCCATAAAACTGATGAACAGCTTCTACCTCCAAGCCATAAAACTGATGAACAGCTTCTACCTCCAAGCCATAAAACTGATGAACAGCTTCTACCTCCAAGCCATACAACTGCTGAACAGCTTCTACCTCCAAGCCATAAAACTGCTGAACAGCTTCTACCTCCAAGCCATAAAACTGATGAACAGCTTCTACCTCCAAGCCATAAAACTGCTGAACAGCTTCTACCTCCAAGCCATAAAACTGCTGAACAATTAATCAAATAGTCACCCGGACTATTTACGTTGATACAGCCCCCCCCCATTTTGTTTTCACACTGCTGCTACTCCCTGTTTATTATCTATGTACAGTCACTTCACCCCCACCTACAGGCACATATTACCTCAACTAGCATGCACCCCCCCACACTGACTCTGTACCGGTACCCCCTGTATATAGTCTCCACATTGACTCTGTACTGGTACCCCCTGTATATAGCCTCCACATTGACTCTGTACCGGTACCCCCTGTATATAGCCTCCACATTGACTCTGTACCGGTACCCCCTGTATATAGCCTCCACATTGACTCTGTACCGGTACCCACTGTATATAGCCTCCACATTGACTCTGTACTGGTACCCCCTGTATATAGCCTCCACACTGACTCTCCAGTACCCCCTGTATATAGCCTCCACATTGACTTAGTACCGGTGTGTGTGTGTGTGTGTGTGTGTGTGTGTGTGTGTGTGTGTGTGTGTGTGTGTGTGTGTGTGTGTGTGAGTGTGTGTGTGTGTGAGAGAGAGATATATGTAGAACAGGTCCTCTGTTCTGATTGGCTGACAGAGCTGAGGCTGTCTGTGATTGGGAGCGGAATGTTCTGTAACCATGGAGATACTCCGGCACGGCGTGTGTGTGTGTGTTTGTTCAGAATACCGAATAGTCCCAAACCCCTGACTGACCCAGCTCTGTCTAGGCCAAGGAGACATCTCAATACTCTACAGTGGCTTCCTCTGTCTAGGCCGGTTCTGGATGGATCAGGGAGACATCTCAATACTCTACAGTGTCTTCCTCTGTCTAGGCCAGGGAGGCATCTCAATACTCTACAGTGTCTTCCTTTCTCAGAAGGAGAGGATAGTAGAGGAGATGATGAGGAGAGGAGAAGAGAAGAGGTTAGAAGAAAGAAGAGGAAGTTAGAGAGGAGAGGAGAGGAGAGGAGAGGAGAGGAGAGGAGAGGAGAGGAGAGGAGAGGAGAGGAGAGGCAGTTAGAGGGGAGGGGAGGGGAGTGGAGACGATGGGAGGGGAGAGGAGAGGAGAGGAGAGGAGAGGAGAGGAGAGGAGAGGAGAGGAGAGGAGAGGAGAGGAGAGGAGAGGAGAGGAGAGGAGAGGAGAGGAAATCCTCTGTTAACTAGGAAGAACCCTGGCATTTAATATTTATAACACATTTGACATTTCAGTCATTGAGCAGAAACATCCAGAACCACTTTCAGAAACGATCAGGGTGAAGTGCCTTGAATATCCACAGAAGATTTAACAAAAGTTAAGTAAACAATAATAATGAACAGTAAACATTACACTCACAGAAGATCCAAAATAATACAGACATTTCAGATGTCATATTATGTATATATATATATACAGGGTTGTAACGATGTACAAATAGTTCAAGTACACAAGGGAAAATAAATAAACATAAATATGGGTTGTATTTACAATGGTGTGTGTTCTTCACTGGTTGACCTTTTCTCGTGGCAACAGGTCACAAATCTTGCTGCTGTGATGGAACACTGTGGCATTTCACCCAGTAGATATGGGAGTTTATCAAAATTGGATATGTTTTCTAATTCTTTGAGGATCTGTGTAATCTGAGGGAAATATGTCTCTCTAATATGGTCATACATTGGGCAGGAGGTTAGGAAGTGCAGCTCAGTTTCCACCTCATTTTTGAGGGCAGTGAGCAGATAGCCTGTCTTCTCTTGAGACCCAGGTCTCTCTGTGTGCGTGTGTGTCTGTGTCTGTGTCTGTGTCTGTCTGTGTCTGTGTGTGTGTGTGTGTGTGTGTGTGTGTGTGTGTGTGTGTGTGTGTGTATCTGTGTGCGTATCTGTGTGTGTGTCTCTGTCCACTCACCCGTCTGTATCCTGGAAGTTGACGTTGACCCTCTTAGCAGAACCAAGGAGCTCTGAAACAGACAGAACGACAAACTTTAGTTACTTTAGTTCAATTAAACACCATCTATTTCCTTTCTATCATGTATTATAAGTTAATTATGAAATAAAGTGTGGTTGTATTTGAACAGCAGCTCAGTGCCAGCAGGTGGGTTGTAACGTAGAGAAATAGGACTATTATATATTATAAACGTTAATTATTAAATAAAGTGTGATTGACAGGTGGGTTGTAACGTAGAGAAGTAGGACATTGGACGTACAGCCAGCCGGTGGTTACCTAGGAAACAACCCGGTACAGTTCCGTTGGGGAATTTATATAACTACCAGGTGATGAACTGCCTTGTCTCTCACACACACACACACACACACACACACACACACACACACACACACACACACACACACAGACACAGACACACACAGACACAGACACAGACACACACACACACAGACACAGACACAGACACAGACACACACACACACACACACACACACACAGACACAGACACACACACACACACACACACACACACACACACACACACACACACACAGACACAGACACACACACACACACACACAGACACAGACACAACCACACACACACACAGACACAGACACACACAGACACAGACACAGACACAGACACACACAGACACACAGACACACACACACACAGACACACAGACACACACACAGACACAGACACACACACACACACACACACACACACACACACACACACACACACACACACACACACACACACAGAGAGAGACAGTAAGTGACTGAAATAGTAAGTGAGGAAGTGATCTGTCTTCCAGACAGTAGAGAGACTGTCCTGCATCCTGCCTCAGGAGAGAGAGGAGACAGTGTGTGTGTGTGTGTGTGTGTGTGTGCGTGCGTGTGTGAGTGTGTGCGTGTGTTCCATTTCAAGACCCCTCCCCCCCCCAAAAAAGGGATTAATCAACTGTCACCGGGGTGTCTGTCCCTCCCCCTCTCAGAAGATCCCGCAGGTGAAGAAGCCGGATGTGGAGGTCATGGGTTGCCGTGGTTACACGTGGTCTGGGGTTGTACTATGCAACGGGCAGCGACCATGTAAACTCTTCTACAACATGAGGAAGTGGATATTTTTGGGCAAAGTATCGACACGTTGTTTTAAAATCGAGAGACGAGCTTGTAGTTTTCTTTACTGACCCTCATTTTCACTTGTCTGATCGACTTGATGCCGAGTTTCTCTGGCGACTGGCCTGTCTGGGATGATACCAGATTATAATTCCAGATTATAATGCCGAGGTTCTCACACGACTGGCCTGTCTGGGATGATACCAGATTATAATGCCGAGGTTCTCACACGCCTGGCCTGTCTGGGATGAAACCAGATTATAATGATGAGGTTCTCACACGACTGGCCTGTCTGGGATGATACCAGATTATAATCTCGAGTTTCCTGTCTGGGATGATACCAGATTATAATCTCGAGTTTCCCACACGACTGGCCTGTCTGGGATGATACCAGATTATAATACCAGATTATAATGCCGAGGTTCTCACACGCCTGGCCTGTCTGGGATGATGCCAGATTATAATGACGAGGTTCTCACACGACTGGCCTGTCTGGGATGATGCCAGATTATAATGCCGAGGTTCTCACACGACTGGCCTGTCTGGGATGATACCAGATTATAATCTCGAGTTTCTCACACGACTGGCCTGTCTGGGATGATACCAGATTATGATCTCGAGTTTCTCACACGACTGGCCTGTCTGGGATGATACCAGATTATAATCTCGAGTTTCTCACACGACTGGCCTGTCTGGGTGATACCAGATTATGTATGTGTCTTTACGTATAATTTTAGTGCAAATCCAACACTTGTAATGTAGGTACAGTATGACAATAAGGAGATGAACGTTACAGGCAACAGTTTATGAGGTAAATTTTATTTTATTTTATTAATAATTGCTAAAAATGTTTGCAGTTGTTCCCATAGATCGGCAGTACGTGGTGGCTCCAGGTATCACTGACCCTGGGCAAGCTAGCATCTGGGCTAACACAGCTAAGCTAGGGCTAACACAGCTAAGCTAGCGTCTGGGCTAACACAGCAAAGCTAGGGCTAACACAGCTAAGCTAGCGTCTGGGCTAACACAGCTAAGCTAGGGCTAACAGAGCTAAGCTAGCGTCTGGGCTAACACAGCTAAAGAAACATCAACATTTAAACATCGATATGGCCGGCGTTGTTGACCGTTTCTCCCCTCAAGCTAGACTTTACAGCCCAATATCACTACAGAAACATCAACATTTAAACATCGATATGGCCGGCGTTGTTGACCGTTTCTCCCCTCAAGCTAGACTTTACAGCCCAATATCACTACAGAAACATCAACATTTAAACATCGATATGGCCGGCGTTGTTGACCGTTTCTCCCCTCATACTAGACTTTACAGCCCAATATCACTACAGAAACATCAACATTTAAACATCGATATGGCCGGCGTTGTTGACCGTTTCTCCCCTCATACTAGACTTTACAGCCCAATATCACTACAGAAACATCAACATTTAAACATCGATATGGCCGGCGTTGTTGACCGTTTCTCCCCTCAAGCTAGACTTTACAGCCCAATATCACTACAGAAACATCAACATTTAAAACATTGATATGGCCGGCGTTGTTGACCGTTTCTCCCCTCATACTAGACTTTACAGCCAAATATCACTACAGAAACATCAACATTTAAACATCGATATGGCCGGCGTTGTTGACCGTTTCTCCCCTCATACTAGACTTTACAGCCCAATATCACTACAGAAACATCAACATTTAAACATCGATATGGCCGGCGTTGTTGACCGTTTCTCCCCTCATACTAGACTTTACAGCCCAATATCACTACAGAAACATCAACATTTAAACATCGATATGGCCGGCGTTGTTGACTGTTTCTCCCCTCAAGCTAGACTTTACAGCCCAATATCACTACAGAAACATCAACATTTAAAACATTGATGTGGCCTCAGCTCCGCCCCCAATTAGAGGCATTTTGATTGGTTTGACGTGTGGTGAGGCGTCACTGATTCGCTCCAAGTTTCCGACAGCTCTTTAGCCACGGAGCCTCCCAGGCTTCCCGTTTCAGGCGAAGGAAGCCTGGTTTACCACGAGGCTAGCAGAAGGAAGCCTGGTTTACCACGAGGCTAGTGGAAGGAAGCCTGGTTTACCACGAGGCTAGCGGAAGGAAGCCTGGTTTACCACGAGGCTAGCAGAAGGAAGCCTGGTTTACCACGAGGCTAGTGGAAGGAAGCCTGGTTTACCACGAGGCTAGTGGAAGGAAGCCTGGTTTACCACGAGGCTAGCGGAAGGAAGCCTGGTTTACCACGAGGCTAGCGGAAGGAAGCCTGGTTTACCACGAGGCTAGCAGAAGGAAGCCTGGTTTACCACGAGGCTAGTGGAAGGAAGCCTGGTTTACCACGAGGCTAGCAGAAGGAAGCCTGGTTTACCACGAGGCTAGTGGAAGGAAGCCTGGTTTACCACGAGGCTAGTGGAAGGAAGCCTGGTTTACCACGAGGCTAGTGGAAGGGAGCCTGGTTCACCACGGGGCTAGCAGAAGGAAGCCTGGTTTACCATGAGGCTAGTGGAAGGAAGCCTGGTTCACCACGAGGCTAGCAGAAGGAAGCCTGGTTTACCACGAGGCTGGTGGAAGGAAGCCTGGTTTACCACGAGGCTAGCGGAAGGAAGCCTGGTTTACCACGAGGCTAGCGGAAGGAAGCCTGGTTTACCACGACGCTAGCGGAAGGAAGCCTGGTTTACCACGAGGCTAGCAGAAGGAAGCCTGGTTTACCACGAGGCTAGCGGAAGGAAGCCTGGTTTACCACGAGGCTAGTGGAAGGAAGCCTGGTTTACCACGAGGCTAGTGGAAGGAGGCCTGGTTCACCACGGGGCTAGCAGAAGGAAGCCTGGTTTACCACGAGGCTAGTGGAAGGAAGCCTGGTTCACCACGAGGCTAGCAGAAGGAAGCCTGGTTTACCATGAGGCTAGTGGAAGGAAGCCTGGTTTACCACGAGGCTAGCGGAAGGAAGCCTGGTTTACCACGAGGCTAGCAGAAGGAAGCCTGGTTTACCACGAGGCTAGTGGAAGGAAGCCTGGTTTACCACGAGGCTAGCAGAAGGAAGCCTGGTTTACCACGAGGCTAGTGGAAGGAAGCCTGGTTTACCACGAGGCTAGTGGAAGGAAGCCTGGTTTACCACGAGGCTAGTGGAAGGGAGCCTGGTTCACCACGGGGCTAGCAGAAGGAAGCCTGGTTTACCATGAGGCTAGTGGAAGGAAGCCTGGTTCACCACGAGGCTAGCAGAAGGAAGCCTGGTTTACCACGAGGCTGGTGGAAGGAAGCCTGGTTTACCACGAGGCTAGCGGAAGGAAGCCTGGTTTACCACGAGGCTAGCGGAAGGAAGCCTGGTTTACCACGACGCTAGCGGAAGGAAGCCTGGTTTACCACGAGGCTAGCAGAAGGAAGCCTGGTTTACCACGAGGCTAGCGGAAGGAAGCCTGGTTTACCACGAGGCTAGTGGAAGGAAGCCTGGTTTACCACGAGGCTAGTGGAAGGAGGCCTGGTTCACCACGGGGCTAGCAGAAGGAAGCCTGGTTTACCACGAGGCTAGTGGAAGGAAGCCTGGTTCACCACGAGGCTAGCGGAAGGAAGCCTGGTTTACCATGAGGCTAGTGGAAGGAAGCCTGGTTTACCACGAGGCTAGCGGAAGGAAGCCTGGTTTACCACGAGGCTAGCGGAAGGAAGCCTGGTTTACCACGAGGATAGCGGAAGGAAGCCTGGTTTACCACGAGGCTAGCGGAAGGAAGCCTGGTTTAACACGAGGCTAGCGGAAGGAAGCCTGGTTTACCACGAGGCTAGCGGAAGGAAGCCTGGTTTACCACGAGGCTAGTGGAAGGAAGCCTGGTTTACCACGAGGCTAGTGGAAGGAAGCCTGGTTTACCACGAGGCTAGTGGAAGGAAGCCTGGTTCACCACGGGGCTAGCGGAAGGAAGCCTGGTTTACCACGAGGCTAGCGGAAGGAAGCCTGGTTTACCACGAGGCTAGTGGAAGGAAGCCTGGTTCACCACGAGGCTAGCAGAAGGAAGCC
This sequence comes from Oncorhynchus mykiss, assembly GCF_013265735.2. Taxonomy (NCBI): domain Eukaryota; kingdom Metazoa; phylum Chordata; class Actinopteri; order Salmoniformes; family Salmonidae; genus Oncorhynchus; species Oncorhynchus mykiss. Next base: position 98,042 of record NW_023493725.1, on the reverse strand, counting down.
TGGTTTACCACGAGGCTAGCGGAAGGAAGCCTGGTTTACCACGGGGCTAGCAGAAGGAAGCCTGGTTTACCACGAGGCTAGCAGAAGGAAGCCTGGTTTACCACGAGGCTAGTGGAAGGAAGCCTGGTTTACCACGAGGCTAGCGGAAGGAAGCCTGGTTTACCACGAGGCTAGTGGAAGGAAGCCTGGTTCACCACGGGGCTAGCGGAAGGAAGCCTGGTTTACCACGAGGCTAGCGGAAGGAAGCCTGGTTTACCACGAGGCTAGTGGAAGGAAGCCTGGTTCACCACGAGGCTAGCAGAAGGAAGCCTGGTTTACCACGAGGCTAGCGGAAGGAAGCCTGGTTTACCACGGGGCTAGCGGAAGGAAGCCTGGTTCACCACGAGGCTAGCAGAAGGAAGCCTGGTTCACCACGAGGCTAGCAGAAGGAAGCCTGGTTTACCACGAGGCTAGCGGATGGAAGCCTGGTTTACCACGAGGCTAGTGGAAGGAAGCCTGGTTCACCACGAGGCTAGCAGAAGGAAGCCTGGTTTACCACGAGGCTAGTGGAAGGAAGCCTGGTTTACCACGAGGCTAGCAGAAGGAAGCCTGGTTTACCACGAGGCTAGCAGAAGGAAGCCTGGTTTACCACGAGGCTAGCAGAAGGAAGCCTGGTTTACCACAAGGCTAGCAGAAGGAAGCCTGGTTTACCACGAGGCTAGCGGAAGAAAGCCTGGTTTACCACGAGGCTAGTGGAAGGAAGCCTGGTTTACCACGAGGCTAGTGGAAGGAAGCCTGGTTTACCACGAGGCTAGCGGAAGGAAGCCTGGTTTACCACGAGGCTAGCAGAAGGAAGCCTGGTTTACCACGAGGCTAGCGGAAGAAAGCCTGGTTTACCACAAGGCTAGTGGAAGGAAGCCTGGTTTACCACGAGGCTAGCGGAAGGAAGCCTGGTTTACCACGAGGCTAGCAGAAGGAAGCCTGGTTTACCACGAGGCTAGCGGAAGGAAGCCTGGTTTACCACGAGGCTAGTGGAAGGAAGCCTGGTTTACCACGAGGCTAGTGGAAGGAAGCCTGGTTTACCACGAGGCTAGCGGAAGGAAGCCTGGTTTACCACGAGGCTAGCAGAAGGAAGCCTGGTTTACCACGAGTCTAGTGGAAGGAAGCCTGGTTTACCACGAGGCTAGCGGAAGAAAGCCTGGTTTACCACGAGGCTAGCAGAAGGAAGCCTGGTTTACCACGGGGCTAGCGATGGAAGCCTGGTTCACCACGAGGCTAGCAGAAGGAAGCCTGGTTTACCACGAGGCTAGCGGAAGGAAGCCTGGTTTACCACGAGGCTAGTGGAAGGAAGCCTGGTTTACCACGAGGCTAGCAGAAGGAAGCCTGGTTTACCACGAGGCTAGCGGAAGGAAGCCTGGTTTACCACGAGGCTAGCGGAAGGAAGCCTGGTTCACCACGAGGCTAGCAGATGGAAGCCTGGTTTACCACGGGGCTAGCAGAAGGAAGCCTGGTTTACCACGAGGCTAGTGGAAGGAATTCTGGTTCACCACGAGGCTAGCAGAAGGAAGCCTGGTTTACCACGAGGCTAGCAGAAGGAAGCCTGGTTTACCACGGGGCTAGCGGATGGAAGCCTGGTCTACCACGAGGCTAGTGGAAGGAAGCCTGGTTTACCACGAGGCTAGCAGAAGGAAGCCTGGTTTACCACGAGGCTAGTGGAAGGAAGCCTGGTTTACCACGAGGCTAGCAGAAGGAAGCCTGGTTCACCACGAGGCTAGCAGAAGGAAGCCTGGTTTACCCCGAGGCTAGTGGAAGGAAGCCTGGTTCACCACGAGGCTAGTGGAAGGAAGCCTGGTTTACCACGAGGCTAGCAGAAGGAAGCCTGGTTTACCACGAGGCTAGTGGAAGGAAGCCTGGTTTACCACGAGGCTAGTGGAAGGAAGCCTGGTTCACCACGAGGCTAGTGGAAGGAAGCCTGGTTTACCACGAGGCTAGTGGAAGGAAGCCTGGTTTACCACGAGGCTAGTGGAAGGAAGCCTGGTTCACCACGAGGCTAGTGGAAGGAAGCCTGGTTTACCACGAGGCTAGTGGAAGGAAGCCTGGTTCACCATGAGGCTAGCGGCTGGACAGGAGTGGATCCACGTATAGGAAAAAACAGTAGAACAGAGAGGCTGGCTACACACACACACACACACACACACACACACACACACACACACACACACACACACACACACACACACACACACACACACAGAGACAGGACAGGACAGACAGACAGAGCCCGTTGAACAGAGTTTGCCAGTCATTGCCATCTGCCTATCAACGGAACACTGCTAACAAATTCAGACCACACAACTTCCTGTCTATTAAAATTACAAAATGATGTTAAGTGACAAGCTCAAGCCCACAAAACAACATGAATATTGTGTGTTCACTCACTAGATATCTGTAGACATAGATAATACATTCACGTGTGTCATGACTCCCAGCAGTCTACACGTCTCACTAGATATCTGTAGACATAGATAATACATTCACGTGTGTCATGACTCCCAGCAGTCTGCACGTCTCACTAGATATCTGTAGATAGTACAGTGCATACGGAATACCCCATAATGACATCACAATACCCCATAATGACATCACAATACCCCATAATGACATCACAGTACCCCATAATGACATCACAATACCCCATAATGACATCACAATAGCCCATAATGACATCACAATACCCCATAATGACACCACAATACCCCATAATGACATCACAATACCCCATAATGACATCACAATACCCCATAATGACATCACAGTACCCCATAATGACATCACAATACCCCATAATGACATCACAATACCCCATAATGACATCACAATACCCCATAATGACATCACAGTACCCCATAATGACATCACAATACCCCATAATGACATCACAGTACCCCATAATGACATCACAATACCCCATAATGACATCACAGTACCCCATAATGACAAAGCAAAAACAGGTATTTTTGCTAATTTATTGTAACATAAAAACTGAAATATCACATTTACATAAGTATTCAGACCCTTTACTCTGTACTTTGTTGAAGCACTTTTGGCAGCGATTACAGCCTTGAGTCTTCTTGGGTATGACGCTACAAGCTTGGCACACCTGTATTTGGTTAGTTTCTCCCATTCTTCTCTGCAGAAAGAAGCTATTTGGACGTAAATGATTGTTGCAGGAATTAAATTCCTCTGTTTTAATACCCAATTAAAATCAAACACTCTGTCAATTCATAAGGATATGTTTGACCCTTATTAGTATTATTAGTATAAAAATGGACAGAGCCCAGTCTTAAAGTCAAACAGCAGCCTTTATTCACGAGAGTACTGCTCCTTACACATTTTACCACAGGTTATAAACTGAAAATGACGTCAGCGTTTTCTAAATGTTCCGTCTCTTCTTGACACTAGTAGAAAGGCTCTATAGTTCTCAAGCCTTCCCACCTCGCCTAGAGCCAAGGTCAGCCAGTGTAGATAAGCATTCTAGCCAGTCTGACGATATAGTTCATTCATTTCTACCAAGGAACAGACAGTCATTGTTCTAATTCTTGATTATATTTAAACACATTATATTCAGTACTACGATTAAAAAGAAAATTCATACATATACAGTAACATAATAGTATTCTGATTAGTATATATACAGTAACATAATCTGACACCGCGGAGAAGAAGCCTATCATCATCTCACACAAAATCACATCTCTGCAATCACTCAACACACCAATGTAAAATGAGATTTTTGGATATAAATATGCACTTTATCGAACCAAACATACAAGTATTGTGTAACATGAAGTCCTATGAGTGTCATCTGATGAAGATCATCAAAGGTTAGTGATTAATTTTATCTCTATTTGTGCTTTTTTTGTGACTTTTTGTGGCTGGTTTTTCTGTGACTTGGTGGTGACCTAACATAATTGTTTGTGGAGCTTTCGCTGTAAAGCATTTTTGAAATCAGACACTGTGGCTAGATTAACGAGAATGTTATCTTTAAAATGGTGCCTAATACAATGTTTGAGAAATTTGATATATGAGATTTTTGTTGATTTGTATTTGGCGCCCTGCAATTTCATTGGCTGTTGGCGAGGGGTTCCGCTAGCGTAACGGGATTTCGTTAGACAGGTTAAAGGTCTTACTCACATCGGCTCCGGAACAGATGGTGCTCTCATGCACGTTTCAGTGTTATTTGCCTCAAAGCAAGCATAGAAGTAGTTTAGTTTGTCTGTTAGGCTCGTGTCACTGTAATGGTTTGCAAGCCCTGCCACATCCGACGAGCGTCAGAGCCGGTGTAGTACGAGTTGATCTTAGTCCTATATTGCCTGTAATCCATGGCTTCTGGTTGGGGTATGTACGTACAGTCACTGTGGGGACGACCTTCCTCAATGCCCTTATTGATAAAGCCAGTGACTCATGTGGTCCTCAATGCCATCGGATGAATCCCAGAACATATTCCAGTGTGTGTTAGCAAAACAGTCCTGTAGTTTAGCATCTGCTTCATCTGACAATTTTTTTTATGGACCGAGTCACTGGTGCTTCCTGCTTTAATACAGTGTTGGATGATTAAAATAGAGACAAATCAAATCAAATAAATATGGGTTGTATTTACAATGGTGTTTGTTCTTCACTGGTTGCCCTTTTCTTGTGGCAACAGGTCACACATCTTGCTGCTGTGATGGAACACTGTGGTATTTCACCCAGTAGATATGGGAGTTTATCAAAATTGGGTTTGTTTTCTAATTCTTTGTCTCTCTCTCTATATATATATCTATATATATATATATATATACAGTGCCTTGCGAAAGTATTCGGCCCCCTTGAACTTTGCGACCTTTTGCCACATTTCAGGCTTCAAACATAAAGATATAAAACTGTATTTTTTTGTGAAGAATCAACAACAAGTGGGACACAATCATGAAGTGGAACGACATTTATTGGATATTTCAAACTTTTTTAACAAATCAAAAACTGAAAAATTGGGCGTGCAAAATTATTCAGCCCCTTTACTTTCAGTGCAGCAAACTCTCTCCAGAAGTTCAGTGAGGATCTCTGAATGATCCAATGTTGACCTAAATGACTAATGATGATAAATACAATCCACCTGTGTGTAATCAAGTCTCCGTATAAATGCACCTGCACTGTGATAGTCTCAGAGGTCCGTTAAAAGCGCAGAGAGCATCATGAAGAACAAGGAACACACCAGGCAGGTCCGAGATACTGTTGTGAAGAAGTCGCAAAGTTCAAGGGGGCCGAATACTTTCGCAAGGCACTGTATTTATATTTAGCTGCCTCTCTCTCTCTCTCTATCTCTCGGGTCTCTTCTCTTATTTCCTAGACTAATGGCACGCTTGAGGCCAATTCTTTGTGTATTTGCCTGTGTGTGTGTGTGTGTTTGCGTGTGTGTGTTTGCGTGCGTGTGTGTTTGCGTGTGTGTTTGCGTGTGCGTGTTTGCGTGTGTGTGTGTGTGTGTTTGCGTGTGTGTGTGTGTGTGTGTGTGTGTGTGTGTGTGTGT
>NW_023493725.1:65000-90000 GCF_013265735.2 Oncorhynchus mykiss | reverse complement strand
AGAATCACACTGGGAGAGGACTGGTTTGTATCATATAGAATCACACTGGGAGAGGACTGGTCTATATCAACCCAGTCATATAGAATCACACTGGGAGAGGACTGGTCTATATCAACCCAGTCATACAGAATCACACTGGGAGAGGACTGGTCTATATCAACCCAGTCATATAGAATCACACTGGGAGAGGACTGGTCTATATCATATAGAATCACACTGGGAGAGGACTGGTCTATATCATATAGAATCACACTGGGAGAGGACTGGTCTATATCAACCCAGTCATATAGAATCACACTGGGAGAGGACTGGTTTATATCAACCCAGAAATATAGAATCACACTGGGAGAGGACTGGTCTATATCAACCCAGTCATATAGAATCACACTGGGAGAGGACTGGTCTATATCATATAGAATCACACTGGGAGAGGACTGGTCTGTATCATATAGAATCACACTGGGAGAGGACTGGTCTATATCAACCCAGTCATATAGAATCACACTGGGAGAGGACTGGTCTATATCAACCCAGTCATATAGAATCACACTGGGAGAGGACTGGTCTATATCATATAGAATCACACTGGGAGAGGACTGGTCTATATCATATAGAATCACACTGGGAGAGGACTGGTCTATATCAACCCAGTCATATAGAATCACACTGGGAGAGGACTGGTCTATATCAACCCAGTCATATAGAATCACACTGGGAGAGGACTGGTTTATATCAACCCAGAAATATAGAATCACACTGGGAGAGGACTGGTCTATATCAACCCAGTCATATAGAATCACACTGGGAGAGGACAGGTCTATATCATATAGAATCACACTGGGAGAGGACTGGTCTATATCAACCCAGTCATATAGAATCACACTGGGAGAGGACTGGTTTATATCAACCCAGAAATATAGAATCACACTGGGAGAGGACTGGTCTATATCAACCCAGTCATATAGAATCACACTGGGAGAGGACTGGTCTATATCATATAGAATCACACTGGAGAGGACCACAGCACGGGTGAACGGATGATCTCTGCCTGTGTTTTTCTCACCGTGAAGCATGGAGGAGGAGGTGTGATGGTGTGAGGGTGCTTTGCTGTTGACACTGTCTGTGATTTATTCCTAATTCAAGTCACACTTAACCAGCATGGCTACCACAGCATTCTGCAGCGATACGCCATCCCATCTGGTTTGGGCTTAATGGGACTGTCATTTGTTTTTCAACAGGGCAATGACCCAACACACCTCCAAGCTACGTAAGGGCTATTTGACAAAGAAGGAGAGTGATGGAGTGCTGCATCAGATGACCTGGCATCCACAATCACCTGACCTCAACCCAATTGAGATGTTTTGGGATGAGTCGGACCCCAGAATGAAGGAAAAGCAGCCAACAAGTGCTCACCTTATTTGGGACCTCCTTAAAGACTGTTGGAAAAGCATTCCAGGTGAAGCTGGTTGAGAGAATGCCAAGAGTCTGCAAAGCCGTCATCAAGGCAAAGAGTGGCTACTTTGAACAATCTCAAATATAAAATATATTCTGATTTGTTTAACACTTTTTTGGTTACTACATGATTCCATATCTGTTATTTCATAGTTTTGATGTCTTCACTATTATTCTACAATGTAGAAAATAGTAAAATTAAAGAAAAACCCTTGAATGAGTAGGTGTGTCCAAACTATTGACTGGTAGTGTACGTCTTGGCTAATTTCCAGACCTGTCCCCATACCATCCTGCTACAAAGCAGGAAATGCAAACTATTGACTGGTAGTGTACGTCTTGGCTAATTTCCAGACCTGTCCCCATACCATCCTGCTACAAAGCAGGAAATGCAAACTATTGACTGGTAGTGTACGTCTTGGCTAAATTCCAGACCTGTCCCCATACCATCCTGCTGCAAAGCAGGAAATGCAAACTATTGACTGGTAGTGTACGTCTTGGCTAAATTCCAGACCTGTCCCCAAACCATCCTGCTACAAAGCAGGAAATGCAAACTATTGACTGGTAGTGTACGTCTTGGCTAAATTCCAGACCTGTCCCCATACCATCCTGCTGCAAAGCAGGAAATGCAAACTATTGACTGGTAGTGTACGTCTTGGCTAATTTCCAGACCTGTCCCCATACCATCCTGCTACAAAGCAGGAAATGCAAACTATTGACTGGTAGTGTACGTCTTGGCTAAATTCCAGACCTGTCCCCATACCATCCTGCTGCAAAGCAGGAAATGCAAACTATTGACTGGTAGTGTACGTCTTGGCTAAATTCCAGACCTGTCCCCAAACCATCCTGCTACAAAGCAGGAAATGCAAACTATTGACTGGTAGTGTACGTCTTGGCTAAATTCCAGACCTGTCCCCATACCATCCTGCTACAAAGCAGGAAATGCAAACTATTGACTGGTAGTGTACGTCTTGGCTAAATTCCAGACCTGACCCCAAACCATCCTGCTGCAAAGCAGGAAATGCAAACTATTGACTGGTAGTGTACGTCTTGGCTAAATTCCAGACCTGACCCCAAACCATCCTGCTGCAAAGCAGGAAATGCAAACTATTGACTGGTAGTGTACGTCTTGGCTAAATTCCAGACCTGTCCCCAAACCATCCTGCTGCAAAGCAGGAAATGCAAACTATTGACTGGTAGTGTACGTCTTGGCTAAATTCCAGACCTGTCCCCAAACCATCCTGCTGCAAAGCAGGAAATGCAAACTATTGACTGGTAGTGTACGTCTTGGCTAAATTCCAGACCTGACCCCAAACCATCCTGCTGCAAAGCAGGAAATGCAAACTATTGACTGGTAGTGTACGTCTTGGCTAAATTCCAGACCTGTCCCCAAACCATCCTGCTACAAAGCAGGAAATGCAAACTATTGACTGGTAGTGTACGTCTTGGCTAAATTCCAGACCTGTCCCCATACCATCCTGCTGCAAAGCAGGAAATGCAAACTATTGACTGGTAGTGTACGTCTTGGCTAAATTCCAGACCTGACCCCAAACCATCCTGCTGCAAAGCAGGAAATGCAAACTATTGACTGGTAGTGTACGTCTTGGCTAAATTCCAGACCTGACCCCAAACCATCCTGCTGCAAAGCAGGAAATGCAAACTATTGACTGGTAGTGTACGTCTTGGCTAAATTCCAGACCTGTCCCCAAACCATCCTGCTGCAAAGCAGGAAATGCAAACTATTGACTGGTAGTGTACGTCTTGGCTAAATTCCAGACCTGTCCCCAAACCATCCTGCTGCAAAGCAGGAAATGCAAACTATTGACTGGTAGTGTACGTCTTGGCTAATTTCCAGACCTGTCCCCAAACCATCCTGCTGCAAAGCAGGAAATGCAAACTATTGACTGGTAGTGTACGTCTTGGCTAAATTCCAGACCTGTCCCCAAACCATCCTGCTGCAAAGCAGGAAATGCAAACTATTGACTGGTAGTGTACGTCTTGGCTAAATTCCAGACCTGACCCCAAACCATCCTGCTGCAAAGCAGGAAATGCAAACTATTGACTGGTAGTGTACGTCTTGGCTAAATTCCAGACCTGTCCCCATACCATCCTGCTGCAAAGCAGGAAATGCAAACTATTGACTGGTAGTGTACGTCTTGGCTAATTTCCAGACCTGTCCCCAAACCATCCTGCTGCAAAGCAGGAAATGCAAACTATTGACTGGTAGTGTACGTCTTGGCTAAATTCCAGACCTGTCCCCATACCATCCTGCTGCAAAGCAGGAAATGCAAACTATTGACTGGTAGTGTACGTCTTGGCTAATTTCCAGACCTGTCCCCAAACCATCCTGCTGCAAAGCAGGAAATGCAAACTATTGACTGGTAGTGTACGTCTTGGCTAAATTCCAGACCTGACCCCAAACCATCCTGCTGCAAAGCAGGAAATGCAAACTATTGACTGGTAGTGTACGTCTTGGCTAAATTCCAGACCTGTCCCCATACCATCCTGCTGCAAAGCAGGAAATGCAAACTATTGACTGGTAGTGTACGTCTTGGCTAATTTCCAGACCTGTCCCCAAACCATCCTGCTGCAAAGCAGGAAATGCAAACTATTGACTGGTAGTGTACGTCTTGGCTAAATTCCAGACCTGTCCCCAAACCATCCTGCTGCAAAGCAGGAAATGCAAACTATTGACTGGTAGTGTACGTCTTGGCTAAATTCCAGACCTGTCCCCAAACCATCCTGCTGCAAAGCAGGAAATGCAAACTCTGAGTATATTTGAGGTTTAAAAATACTTCTGAAGTTTGAAATTTCCATTTATAAATGTCAGACTTAATTTGAAAAACGTATCAACCGCTACATAAATGTCCATGGATAATGATCCACATAATTATTCGACATCTCCTTTTCCTGCAGGATTTATTTCCTGCTGAGGCAAACTGGCGTAAATTAGGGTCCTACATCTGTACATACGGTGACTACATTTGAGAGAAGCACATGTAGTTGAAAAATCAGCAGAACCAAACCGTGCGGACAACATCTGACCTGATCAACCATCAGCAGAACCAAACCGTGCGGACACCATCTGACCTGTTCAACCATCAGCAGAACCAAACTGTGATGACAACATCCAGCAACATCTGACCTGTTCAACCATCAGCAGAACCAAACCATGATGACAACATCCAGCAACATCTGACCTGTTCAACCATCAGCAGAACCAAACCATGATGACAACATCTGACCTGTTCAACCATCAGCAGAACCAAACCATGATGACAACATCTGACCTGTTCAACCATCAGCAGAACCAAACCGTGATGACAACATCTGACCTGTTCAACCATCAGCAGAACCAAACCATGATGACAACATCTGACCTGTTCAACCATCAGCAGAACCAAACCATGATGACAACATCCAGCAACATCTGACCTGTTCAACCATCAGCAGAACCAAACCATGATGACAACATCTGACCTGTTCAACCATCAGCAGAACCAAACCGTGATGACAACATCTGACCTGTTCAACCATCAGCAGAACCAAACCATGATGACAACATCTGACCTGTTCAACCATCAGCAGAACGAAACGATGATGACAACATCTGACCTGTTCAACCATCAGCAGAACCAAACCATGATGACAACATCCAGCAACATCTGAACGGTCTCTTTAATCCCAACATCTGAACGGTCTCTTTAATCCCAACATCTGAACGGTCTCTTTAATCCCAACATCTGAACGGTCTCTTTAATCCCAACATCTGAACGGTCTCTTTAATCCCAACATCTGAACGGTCTCTTTAATCCCAACATCTGAACGGTCTCTTTAATCCCAACATCTGAACGGTCTCTTTAATCCCAACATCTGAACCGTCTCTTTAATCCCAACATCTGAACGGTCTCTTTAATCCCAACATCTGATCGGTCTCTTTAATCCCAACATCTGAACGGTCTCTTTAATCCCAACATCTGATCGGTCTCTTTAATCCCAACATCTGAACGGTCTCTTTAATCAATAATGATGTCTCTGTTGTGTTCTGGCAGAAACTCCAACATGCTCAGTCTCCTAGCAACAATGTTCTCAGCCCGTATCAAGATGAACTCCCTGATGTAACACACAAACACACACACACACACACACTATGAGCTACCATAGAGGACCTCCTATACCATGACAGACCCTGAGGACAGTCACCCAGCATAGATCAATCCATACCATGTGTCACTGTAAGAGGATAAAACTCTTTCCTCTCTCTCTATACAGTGCCTTGCGAAAGTATTCGGCCTCCTTGAACTTTGCGACCTTTTGCCACATTTCAGGCTTCAAACATAAAGATATAAAACTGTATTTTTTGTGAAGAATCAACAACAAGTGGGACACAATCATGAAGTGGAACGACATTTATTGGATATTTCAAACTTTTTTAACAAATCAAAAACTGAAAAATTGGGCGTGCAAAATTATTCAGCCCCCTTAAGTTAATACTTTGTAGCGCCACCTTTTGCTGCGATTACAGCTGTAAGTCGCTTGGGGTATGTCTCTATCAGTTTTGCACATCGAGAGACTGACATTTTTCCCAATCCTCCTTGCAAAACAGCTCGAGCTCAGTGAGGTTGGATGGAGAGCATTTGTGAACAGCAGTTTTCAGTTCTTTCCACAGATTCTCGATTGGATTCAGGTCTGGACTTTGACTTGGCCATTCTAACACCTGGATATGTTTATTTTTGAACCATTCCATTGGAGATTTTGCTTTATGTTTTGGATCATTGTCTTATTGGAAGACAAATCTCCATCCCAGTCTCAGGTCTTTTGCAGACTCCATCAGGTTCTCTTCCAGAATGGTCCTGTATTTGGCTCCATCCATCTTCCCATCAATTTTAACCATCTTCCCTGTCCCTGCTGAAGAAAAGCAGGCCCAAACCATGATGCTGCCACCACCATGTTTGACAGTGGGGATGGTGTGTTCAGCTGTGTTGCTTTTACGCCAAACATAACGTTTTGCATTGTTGCCAAAAAGTTCAATTTTGGTTTCATCTGACCAGAGCACCTTCTTCCACATGTTAGGTGTGTCTCCCAGGTGGCTTGTGGCAAACTTTAAACGACACTTTTTATGGATATCTTTAAGAAATGGCTTTCTTCTTGCCACTCTTCCATAGAGGCCAGATTTGTGCAATATACGACTGATTGTTGTCCTATGGACAGAGTCTCCCACCTCAACTGTAGATCTCTGCAGTTCATCCAGAGGATCATGGGCCTCTTGGCTGCATCTCTGATCAGTCTTCTCCTTGTATGAGCTGAAAGTTTAGAGGGACGGCCAGGTCTTGGTAGATTTGCAGTGGTCTGATACTCCTTCCATTTCAATATTATCGCTTGCACAGTGCTCCTTCAGATGTTTAAAGCTTGGGAAATCTTTTTGTATCCAAATCCGGCTGTACACTTCTTCACAACAGTATCTCGGACCTGCCTGGTGTGTTCCTTGTTCTTCATGATGCTCTCTGCGCTTTTAACGGACCTCTGAGACTATCACAGTGCAGGTGCATTTATACGGAGACTTGATTACACACAGGTGGATTGTATTTATCATCATTAGTCATTTAGGTCAACATTGGATCATTCAGAGATCCTCACTGAACTTCTGGAGAGAGTTTGCTGCACTGAAAGTAAAGGGGCTGAATAATTTTGCACGCCCAATTTTTCAGTTTTTGATTTGTTAAAAAAGTTTGAAATGTCCAATAAATGTCGTTCCACTTCATGATTGTGTCCCACTTGTTGTTGATTCTTCACAAAAAAATACAGTTTTATATTTTTATGTTTGGAGCCTGAAATGTGGCAAAAGGTCGCAAAGTTCAAGGGGGCCGAATACTTTCGCAAGGCACTGTATATATAGTATCTCTCTCCCTCTATCTAGACATCTATCTCTATACATAATATCTCTCTCCCTCTATCTAAATATCTCTCTCTATATATATAGTATCTCTCTCCCTCTATCTAGACATCTCTCTCCCTCTATCTAGATATCTCTCTCGATATATAGTATCTCTCTCTCTCTATCTAGATATCGCTCTCTATATATAGTATCTCTCTCCCCCTATCTGATATCTCTCTCTATATATAGTATCTCTCTCCCTCTATCTAGATATCTCTCTCTATATATAGTATCTCTCTCCCTCTATCTAGACATATCTCTCTATATATAGTATCTCTCTCCCTCTATCTAGATATCTATTTCTCCTCACTCTCCCTAATCTCCTCATCTGCTCTCTACCTCTGATCGCAGACTCTTTCTCTCTATCTTATCTCTCTGTCTGTCTCTGTCTCTGTTCCCTGTTTCAGTTATTCTAATAACAGATCACCTGTCTGTCTCTCTCTGTTCCCTGTTTCAGATCACCTGTCTGTCTCTCTCTCTCTTCCCTGTTTCAGTTATTCTAATAACAGATCACCTGTCTGCCTCTCTCTGTTCCCTGTTTCTACCAGCAAATGAACACGTTTCTACCAGCAAATGAACACGTTTCTACCAGCAAATGAACACGTTTCTACCAGCAAATGAACACGTTTCTACCAGCAAATGAACACGTTTCTACCAGCAAATGAACACGTTTCTACCAGCAAATGAACACGTTTCTACCAGCAAATGAACACGTTTCTACCAGCAAATGAACACGTTTCTACCAGCAAATGAACACGTTTCTACCAGCAAATGAACACGGTTCTACCAGCAAATGAACACGTTTCTACCAGCACATGAACACGGTTCTACCAGCAAATGAACAGGTTTCTATGATCCCTTACTTAATTGACTGTGTGTTAGCGCTGGATATTGTGGGCTGTTAAGAGGTTAGTTCTCATCATGGAGTCTAAGAGAGCTTTTGCGTTCTGTGATCCGATGTTGTCAGTGTGCGTTTGGTCTTCCCGATTTATAGTTTAGGTCACGGGCACCTGGATGGCGCAGATGACTCCTGTTGGAGACGCCAGTAGTCAGGCTCTTCAGGGTGAAGGGATTGTTGGTTTGGACGGGCCAGTAGTCAGGCTCTTCAGGGTGAAGGGATTGTTGGTTTGGACGGGCCAGTAGTCAGGCTCTTCAGGGTGAAGGGATTGCTGGTTTGGAGGGGCCAGTAGTCAGGCTCTTCAGGGTGAAGGGATTGTTGGTTTGGATGGGCCAGTAGTCAGGCTCTTCAGGGTGAAGGGATTGTTGGTTTGGAGGGGCCAGTAGTCAGGCTTTTCAGGGTGAAGGGATTGCTGGTTTGGAGGGGCCAGTAGTCAGGCTCTTCAGGGTCAAGGGATTGTTGGTTTGGAGGGGCCAGTAGTCAGGCTCTTCAGGGTGAAGGGATTGTGGGTTTGGGGGGGCCAGTAGTCAGGCTTTTCAGAGTGAAGGGATTGCTGGTTTGGAGACGACAGTAGTCAGGCTCTTCAGGGTGAAGGGATTGTTGGTTTGGAGGGGCCAGTAGTCAGGCTCTTCAGGGTGAAGGGATTGCTGGTTTGGAGACGACAGTAGTCAGGCTCTTCAGGGTGAAGGGATTGTTGGTTTGGAGACGCCAGTAGTCAGGCTCTTCAGGGTGTAGGGGTTGTTGGTTTGGAGACGCCAGTAGTCAGGCTCTTCAGAGTGATGGGATTGTTGTAGACTGACCAATGAGACCAATGTTGTAGACTGACCAATGTTGTAGACTGACCAATCAGACTGACCAATGAGCTGCTCTGGAACACATCAGACTGACCAATAAGCTGCTCTGGAACACATCAGGCAGACCAATGAGCTGCTCCGGAACACAGAGACAGAGAGAGCGAGAGAGAAACAAAACCTCCAACCCAAAAAAGGCCTGTGGTGTTGATGGTACTATACATGAAATTATCAAAATATACAGACCACAAATACCAATTGGCTATACTAAAACTCTTTAACATCATCCTTGGCTCTGGCATCTCCCCCAATATGTTGCCACAAGACAAGGGCAACCAGTGAAGAACAAACACCATTGTAAATACAACCCATATTTATGATTATTTATTTTCCCTTGTGTACTTCAACCATTTGTACATCGTTACAACCCTGTATAATGTATAATATGACATTTGAAATGTCTTTATTCTTTTGAAACTTCTGTGAGTGTAATGTTTACTGTTCATTTTTATTGTTAATTTCACTTTGTGTTTATTATCTACCTCACTTGCTTTGGCAATGTAAACACATGTTTCCCATGACAATAAAGCCCCTTGAATTGAAATTGACAGGAGAGAGAGAGAGAGAGAGAGAGAGAGAGAGAGAGAGAGAGAGAGAGAGAGAGAGAGAGAGAGAGAGAACAATCGCAGTATTGTACAGTAGCTAATGGTCTGTAGTTACTGTCTGATCCTCTCCTCTCTTCCCCTCTCCTCTCCTCTGTTCCCCTCTCCACTCTCCCCTCCCCTCTCTGCTCCTCTCTACTCCCATCTCCCCTCATTCCTCCCCCTCTCCTTCCCTCTCCTTCCTCTGTGCCGCCTGTCTTGGCAGTCAGCCCTGGTACCAGTAGAGATACAGACTGGGGAATTGGGGGTGGGGGGGAGTGGAGAGGGATGAGAAGAGGGATGATACCACCAGTGTAATCTGACCTCTGACCTCTAACCAGTGAGGTTAGAGCTAAAGCTAAAACTGGCGAGTGTAGAGAGTATAGTGATATTGTTATCTACGTCGGCACCAACGATGTTAGGATGAAACAGTCAGAGATCACCAAGCGCAACATAGCTTCTGCGTGTAAATCAGCTAGAAAGGTGTGTCGGCATCGAGTAATTGTCTCTGGCCCCCTCCCAGTTAGGGTGAGTGATGAGCTCTACAGCAGAGTCTCACAACTCAATCTCTGGTTGAAAACTGTTTTCTGCCCCTCCCAAAAGATAGAATTTGTAGATAATTGGCCCTCTTTCTGGGACTCACCCACAAACAGGACCAAGCCTGACCAGATGAGGAGTGACGGACTCCATCCTAGCTGGAGGGGTGCTCTCATCTTATCTACCAACATAGACAGGGCTCTAACTCCTCTAGCTCCACAATGAAATAGGGTGCAGGCCAGGCAGCAGGCTGTTAGCCAGCCTGCCAGCTTAGTGGAGTCTGCCACTAGCACAGTCAGTGTAGTCAGCTCAGCTATCACCATTGAGACCGTGTCTGAGCCTCGACCTGGGTTGGGCAAAACTAAACATGGCGGTGTTCGCCTTAGCAATCTCACTAGGATAAAGACCACCTCCATTCCTGTCATTATTGAAAGAAATCATGATACCTCACATCTCAAAATAGGGCTACTTAATGTTAGATCCCTTACTTCAAAGGCAATTATAGTCAATTAACTAATCACTGATCATATTCTTGATGTGATTGGCCTGACTGAAACATGGCTTAAGCCTGATGAATTTACTGTGTTAAATGAGGCCTCACCTCCTGGTTACACTAGTGACCATATCCCCCATGAATCCCGCAAAGGCGGAGGTGTTGCTAACATTTACGATAGCAAATTTCAATTTACAAATTTTTTTTACGTTTTCGTCTTTTGAGCTTCTAGTCATGAAATCTATGCAGCCTACTCAATCACTTTTTATAGCTACTGTTTACAGGCCTCCTGGGCCATATACAGCATTCCTCACTGAGTTCCCTGAGTTCCTATCGGACCTTGTAGTCATAGCAGATAATATTCTAATCTTTGATGACTTTAATATTCACATGGAAAAGTCCACAGACCCACTCCAAAAGGCTTTCGGAGCCATCATCGACTCAGTGGGTTTTGTCCAACATGTCTCTGGACCTACTCACTGCCACAGTCATACTCTGGACCTACAACAAATAATCTGCTCAGACCAAGGAGCATCAAAAGCCATGCTATAAATTCACAGACAACACAAAGATTCCAGACTCCCTCTGCCAACCCAAGGACGTCAGAGGACAAAAATCAGTTAACCTCCTGAGGAACTCAATTTAACCTTGTGCAATACCCTAGATGCAGTTGCACCCCTAAAAACTAAAAACATTTATCATAAGAAACTAGCTCCCTGGTATACAGAAAATACCAGAGCTCTGAAGCAAGCGTCCAGAAAATGAGAATGGAAATGACGCCACACCAAACTGGAAGTCTTCCGACTAGCTTGGAAAGACAGTACCGTGCAGTATCGAAGAGCCATCACTGCTGCTCGGTCATCCTATTTTTCCAACTTAATTGAGGAAAATAAGAACAATCCAAAAATTATTTTTGATACTAAAAAGCAGCATTCCCCAAGAGAGGGTGGCTTTCACTTCAGCAGTAATACATTCATGAACTTCTTTGAGGAAAATATCATGATTATTAGAAAGCAAATTACGGACTCCTCTTTAAATCTGCGTATTCCTTCAAAGCTCCGTTGTCCTGAGTCTGCACAACTCTGCCAGGACCTAGGATCAAGAGAGACGCTCAAGTGTTTTAGTACTATATCTCTTGATGCAATGATGAAAATAATCATGGCCTCTAAACCTTCAAGCTGCATAGTATTCCAACTAAACCTCTGAAAGAGCTGCTTCCTGTGCTTGGCCCTCCTATGTTGAACATAATAAATGTCTCTCTATCCACCGGATGTGTACCAAACTCACTAAAAGTGGCAGTAATAAAGCCTCTCTTGAAAAAGCCAAACCTTGACCCAGAAAATATAAAAAACTATCGGCCTATATCGAATCTTCCATTCCTCTCAAAAATTTTAGAAAAGGCTGTTGCGCAGCAACTCACTGCCTTCCTGAAGACAAACAATGTATACGAACTGAGACTGCACTTGTGAAGGTGGTAAATGACCTTTTAATGGCATCAGACTGAGGCTCTGCATCTGTCCTCGGACCTTAGTGCTGCTTCTGATACCATCGATCACCACATTCTTTTGGAGAGATTGGAAACCCAAATTGGTCTACATGGACAAGTTCTGGCCTGGTTTAGATCTTATCTGTCGGGAAGATATCAGTTTGTCTCTGTGAATGGTTTGTCCTCTGACAAATCAACTGTAAATTTCGGTGTTCCTCAAGGTTCTGTTTTAGGACCACTATTGTTTTCACTATATATTTTACCTCTTGGGGATGTCATTCGAAAACATAATGTTAACTTTCACTGCTATGCGGATGACACACAGCTGTACATTTCAATGAAACATGGTGAAGCCCGGAAATTGCCCTCGCTAGAAGCCTGTGTTTCAGACATAAGGAAGTGGATGGCTGCAAACGTTCTACTTTTAAACTCGGACAAAACAGAGATGCTTGTTCTAGGTCCCAAGAAACAAAGAGATCTTCTGTTGAATCTGACAATTAATCTTAATGGTTGTACAGTCGTCTCAAATGAAACTGTGAAGGACCTCGGCGTTACTCTGGACCCTGATCTCTCTTTTGACGAACATATCAAGACTGTTTCAAGGACAGCTTTTTTCCATCTACGTAACATTGCAAAAATCAGAAACTTTCTGTCCAAAACTGATGCAGAAAAATTAATCCAAGCTTTTGTTACTTCTAGGTTAGACTACTGCAATGCTCTACTTTCCGGCTACCCGGATAAAGCACTAAATAAACTCCAGTTAGTGCTAAATACGGCTGCTAGAATCCTGACTAGAAGCCCAAAATGTGATCATATTACTCCAGTGCTAGCCTCTCTACACTGGCTTCCTGTCAAAGCAAGGGCTGATTTCAAGGATTTACTTCTAACCTACAAAGCATTACATGGGCTTGCTCCTACCTATCGCTCTGATTTGGTCCTGCCGTACATACCTACACGCTACGGTCACAAGACGCAGGCCTCCTAATTGTCCCTAGAATTTCTAAGCAAATAGCTGGAGGCAGGGTTTTCTCCTATAGAGCTCCATTTTTATGGAATGGTCTGCCTACCCATGTGAGAGACGCAAACTTGGTCTTAACCTTTAAGTCTTTACTGAAGACTCATCTCTTCAGTGGGTCATATGATTGAGTGTAGTCTGGCCCAGGAGTGGGAAGGTGAACGGAAAGGCTCTGGAGCAACGAACCGCCCTTGCTGTCTCTGCCTGGCCGGTTCCCCTCTTCCACTGGGATTCTCTGCCTCTAACCCTATTACAGGGGCTGAGTCACTGGCTTACTGGTGCTCTTTCATGCCGTCCCTAGGAGGGGTGCGTCACTTGAGTGGGTTGAGTCACTGATGTGATCTTCCTGTCTAGGTTGGCGCACCCCCTCCCCCCCTTTGGTTGTGCCATGGCGGAGATCTTTGTGGGCTTTATTCGACCTTGTCTCAGGATGGTAAGTTGGTGGTTGAAGATATCCCTATAGTGGTGTGGGGGCTGTGCTTTGGCAAAGTGGGTGGGGTTATATCCTTCCTGTTTGGCCCTGTCCGTTGGTATCATCGGATGGGGCCACAGTGTCTCCTGACACCTCCTGTCTCAGCCTCCAGTATTTAGGGTCAGTTTGTTATATCTGGAGTACTTCTCCTGTCTTACCTGGTGTCCTGTGTGAATTTAAGTATGCTCTCTCTAAATCTCTCTTTCTCTCTTTCTTTCTCTCTCTCGGAGGACCTGAGCCGTAGGACCATGCCTCAGGACTACCTGACATGGTGACTCCTTGCCGTCCCCAGTCCACCTGGCTGTGCTGCTGCTCCAGTTTCAACTGTTAGTCTGCGGCTATGAAACCCTGACCTGTTCACCGGACGTGCAACCTGTCCCAGACCTGCTGTTTTCGACTCTCTCTCTCTACCGTACCTGCTGTCTCTAACTCTCATTTACTCCTGAGGTGCTGACCTGTTGCACCCTCTACAACCACTGTGATTATTATTATTTGACCATGCTGGTCATTTATGAACATTTGAACATCTTGGCCATGTTCTGTTATAATCTCCACCCGGCACAGCCAGAAGAGGACTGGCCACCCCTCATAGCCTGGTTCCTCTCTAGGTTTCTTCCTAGGTTTTGGCCTTTCTAGGGAGTTTTTCCTAGCCAACGTACTTCAACACCTGCATTGCTTGCTGTTTGGGGTTTTAGGCTGGGTTTCTGTACAGCACTTTGAGATATCAGCTGATGTACGAATGGCTATATAAATACATTTGATTTGATTTGATTTGAAATTTGATTTATATAATAACCCACTAGCCTGTTTTAGCATCAGGCGCTAGCTAGCTATATAATAACCTACTAGCCAGTCGAAGCATCAAGCACTACCTAGCTTTATAATAAACCACTAGCTAGCTATATAATAACCTACTAGCCTGTCATAGAATCAGGCGCTAGCTAGCTACAGTGCCTTGCGAAAGTATTCGGCCTCCTTGAACTTTGCGACCTTTTGCCACATTTCAGGCTTCAAACATAAAGATATAAAACTGTATTTTTTTGTGAAGAATCAACAACAAGTGGGACACAATCATGAAGTGGAACGACATTTATTGGATATTTCAAACTTTTTTAACAAATCAAAAACTGAAAAATTGGGCGTGCAAAATTATTCAGCCCCCTTAAGTTAATACTTTGTAGCGCCACCTTTTGCTGCGATTACAGCTGTAAGTCGCTTGGGGTATGCCTCTATCAGTTTTGCACATCGAGAGACTGACATTTTTTCCCATTCCTCCTTGCAAAACAGCTCGAGCTCAGTGAGGTTGGATGGAGAGCATTTGTGAACAGCAGTTTTCAGTTCTTTTCACAGATTCTCGATTGGATTCAGGTCTGGACTTTGACTTGGCCATTCTAACACCTGGATATGTTTATTTTTGAACCATTCCATTGTAGATTTTGCTTTATGTTTTGGATCATTGTCTTGTTGGAAGACAAATCTCTGTCCCAGTCTCAGGTCTTTTGTAGACTCCATCAGGTTTTCTTCCAGAATGGTCCTGTATTTGGCTCCATCCATCTTCCCATCAATTTTAACCATCTTCCCTGTCCCTGCTGAAGAAAAGCAGGCCCAAACCATGATGCTGCCACCACCATGTTTGACAGTGGGGATGGTGTGTTCAGGGTGATGAGCTGTGTTGCTTTTACGCCAAACATAACGTTTTGCATTGTTGCCAAAAAGTTAAATTTTGGTTTCATCTGACCAGAGCACCTTCTTCCACATGTTTGGTGTGTCTCCCAGGTGGCTTGTGGCAAACTTTAAACAACACTTTTTATGGCTTTCTTCTTGCCACTCTTCCATAAAGGCCAGATTTGTGCAATATACAACTGATTGTTGTCCTATGGACAGAGTCTCCCACCTCAGCTGTAGATCTCTGCAGTTCATCCAGAGTGATCATGGGCCTCTGGCCGGCATCTCTGATCAGTCTTCTCCTTGTATGAGATGAAAGTTTAGAGGGACGGCCAGGTCTTGGTAGATTTGCAGTGGTCTGATACTCCTTCCATTTCAATATTATCGCTTGCACAGTGCTCCTTCAGATGTTTAAAGCTTGGGAAATCTTTTTGTATCCAAATCCGGCTTTAAAGTTCTTCACAACAGTATCTCGGACCTGCCTGGTGTGTTCCTTGTTCTTCATGATGCTCTCTGCGCTTTTAACGGACCTCTGAGACTATCACAGTGCAGGTGCATTTATACGGAGACTTGATTACACACAGGTGGATTGTATTTATCATCATTAGTCATTTAGGTCAACATTGGATCATTCAGAGATCCTCACTGAACTTCTGGAGAGAGTTTGCTGCACTGAAAGTAAAGGGGCTGAATAATTTTGCACGCCCAATTTTTCAGTTTTTGATTTGTTAAAAAAGTTTGAAATATCCAATAAATGTCGTTCCACTTCATGATTGTGTCCCACTTGTTGTTGATTCTTCACAAAAAAATACAGTTTTATATCTTTATGTTTGAAGCCTGAAATGTGGCAAAAGGTCGCAAAGTTCAAGGGGGCCGAATACTTTCGCAAGGCACTGTATATAATAACCTACTAGCCTAGCTATATAATAACCTACTAGCCTGTTGTAGCATCATGCTTTAGCTAGCTATATAATAAACTACTAGCCTAGCTATATAATAACCTACTAGCCTAGCTATATAATAACCTACTAGCCTGTCATAGCATCAGGCGCTAGCTAGCTATATAATAACCTACTAGCCTAGCTATATAATAACCTACTAGCCTGTCATAGCATCAGGCGCTAGCTAGCTATATAATAACCTACTAGCCTAGCTATATAATAACCTACTAGCCTGTCGTAGCATCAGGCACTAACTAGTTATATAATAACCTACTAGCCTGTCATAGCTTCAGGCGCTAGCTATATAATGACCTACTAGCCTAGCTATATAATAACCTACTAGCCTGTCGTAGCATCAGGCACTAACTAGTTATATAATAACCTACTAGCCTGTCATAGCTTCAGGCGCTAGCTATATAATGACCTACTAGCCTAGTTATATAATAACCTACTAGCCTAGCTATATAATAACCTACTAGCCTGTCATAGCATCAGGCGCTAACTAGTTATATAATAACCTACTAGCCCGTCATAGCATCAGGCGCTAGCTATTTAATAACCTACTAGCCTAGTTATATAATAACCTACTAGCCTAGCTATATAATAACCTACTAGCCTAGCTATATAATAACCTACTAGCCTAGCTATATAATAACCTACCAGCCTGTCATAGCATCAGGCGCTAGCTATATAATAACCCACTGACCTGTCTAGCTACACAAGCTACTCTGTGTGAACAGGCTTCCTTCTCTCTGATCTCCCCTCTCCTTTGTGAATGTGCAGTGGGGTGGATACAGTGTGTGTGTGTGTGTGTGTGTGTGTGTGTGTGTGTGTGTGTGTGTGTGTGTGTGTGTGTGTGTGTGTGTGTGTGTGACTGTTCAGTGGTGTGGATACTCATCCATTCCATCAGTTCACAGCACTGAGCCTCATACAGCAGAATGGAGAGAGAGATATAGGGGGGGGGGGGGGGGAGAGAGAGAGAGAGAGAGAGAGAGAGAGAGAGAGAGAGAGAGAGAGAGAGACAGAGAGACAGAGACAGAGAGACAGAGAGACAGAGAGAGAGACAGAGAGACAGAGAGAGACAGAGAGACAGAGACAGAGAGACAGAGAGAGAGAGAGAGACAGACAGCGAGAAAGAGAGAGACAGAGAGAGAGAGAGGGAAAGAGAGAGAGACAGAGACAGAGAGAGAGAAAGAGAGACAGACAGAGAGAGAGAGAAAGAGAGAGAGATAGACAGAGAGAGAGAGAGAGAGACAGATAGAGAGAGAGAGAGAGAGAGAGAGAGAGATAGAGACAGAGACAGAGACAGAGAGAGAGAGAGAGAGAGAGAGAGAGAGAGAGAGAGAGAGAGAGAGAGACAGAGAGAGAGAGAGAGAGAGAGAGAGACAGAGACAGAGAGAGATGACCTAACCCTACAGGAAGAGGGCAAACAGTGAAGAACAAACGCCATTGTAAATAAAACCCCTGTATATTCTTTAACTGTTTGTACATCGTTACAACCCTGTATATATACAGACATAATATAACATATGAAATGTCGCTATTCCTTTGGAACTTCTGTGAGTGTAATGTTTACCATTCATTTTTTATTGCTTATTTCAGTTTTGTTTATTATCTATTTCACTTGCTTTGGCAATGTTAACATATGTTTCCCATGACAATAAAGCCCCTTGAATTGAATGGAATTGAATTGAGAGGTAGAGACAGAGCCTATATCCCCCCCACTAGAATCCCCATACTTTAATGAAGACAGCTTCTCCATCCTGGAGGGGGAACTCAATCATTTCCAGGCCCAGGGACATGTACTAGTCTGTGGCGACCTAAATGCCAGAACCGGACAAGAACCTGACACCCTCAGCACACAGGGGGACAAACACCTGCCTGGAGGTGACAACATTCCCTCCCCCATATGCCCCCCCTAGACACAACTATGACAACATAACCAACAAAAACGGGTCACAACTCCTGCAGCTCTGTCTCACGCTGGGTAGTAGTCAATGGTAGGCTTCGAGGGGACTCCTATGGTAGGTACACCTATAGCTCATCTCTTGGCAGTAGTACTGTAGACTACTTTATCACTGACCTCAACCCAGAGTCTCTCAGAGCATTCACAGTCAGCCCACTGACCTCAACCCAGAGTCTCTCAGAGCGTTCACAGTCAGCCCACTGACCTCAACCCAGAGTCTCTCAGAGCATTCACAGTCAGCCCACTGACCTCAACCCAGAGTCTCTCAGAGCGTTCACAGTCAGCCCACTGACCTCAACCCAGAGTCTCTCAGAGCGTTCACAGTCAGCCCAATGACCTCAACCCAGAGTCTCTCAGAGCATTCACAGTCAGCCCACTGACCTCAACCCAGAGTCTCTCAGAGCATTCACAGTCAGCCCACTGACCTCAACCCAGAGTCTCTCAGAGCGTTCACAGTCAGCCCACTGACCTCAACCCAGAGTCTCTCAGAGCGTTCACAGTCAGCCCACTGACCTCAACCCAGAGTCTCTCAGAGCGTTCACAGTCAGCCCACTGACACCCCCAATCAGACCACAGCAAAATCACAGTCAACTTGAACAGAGCAATACTCAATCATGAGGCATCAAAGCCAAAGGATCTGAGTAACATTAAGAAATGCTATAGATGGAAGGAATGTAGTGTGGAAACCAACCAAAAAACAATTAGGCAACAACAAATTCAATCCCTTCTAGACAACTTCCTGGACCAAACATTCCACTGTAATAGTGAAGGTGTAAACTTGGCAGTAGAAAGCCTAAACAGTATATTTGACCTCTTAGCTTCCCAATCTAATCTAAAAATCTCAAATAGAAAACTGAAGAAAATAAACAACAATGACAAATGGTTTGATGAAGAATGCAAAAACCTAAGAAAAAATATGAGAAACCCAGAAAACCTGAGTCTGCGCCTTCACTATGGTGAATCACTAAAACAATACAGAAATACACTACGGAAAAATAATTCTGCATGTAGATTCTCTCTCTACTCATTTACATCTCTGAATCCTGAGCCTGGCCCTATCTCTCTCTGTCTCTCTCTCTCTCTGTCTCTCTCTCTCTCTCTCTATCTCTCTTTCTCTGTCTATCTCTCTCTGTCTCTCTCTCTCTCTGTCTCTCTCTCTCTCTCTCTGTCTCTCTCTCTGTCTCTCTCTCTCTATCTCTCTCTCTCTCTCTCTCTCTCTCTCTATCTCTCTCTCAATTCAATTCAATTCAATTCAAGGGCTTTATTGGCATGGGAAACATGTGTTAACATTGCCAAAGCAAGTGAGGTAGACAACATACAAAGTGAAAATATAAAGTGAAAAACAACAAAAATTAACAGTAAACATTACACATACAGAGGTTTCAAAACAGTAAAGACATTACAAATGTCATATTATATATATATATACAGTGTTTTAACAATGTACAAATGGTTAAAGGACACAAGATAAAATAAATAAGCATAAATATGGGTTGTATTTACAATGGTGTGTGTTCTTCACTGGTTGCCCTTTTCTCGTGGCAACAGGTCACAAATCTTGCTGCTGTGATGGCACACTGTGGAATTTCACCCAGTAGATATGGGAGTTTTTCAAATTTGGATTTGTTTTCGAATTCTTTGTGGATCTGTGTAATCTGAGGGAAATATGTCTCTCTAATATGGTCATACATTGGGCAGGAGGTTAGGAAGTGCAGCTCAGTTTCCACCTCATTTTGTGGGCAGTGAGCACATAGCCTGTCTTCTCTTGAGAGCCATGTCTGCCTACGGCGGCCTTTCTCAATAGCAAGGCTATGCTCACTGAGTCTGTACATAGTCAAAGCTTTCCTTAATTTTGGGTCAGTCACAGTGGTCAGGTATTCTGCCGCTGTGTACTCTCTGTTTAGGGCCAAATAGCATTCTAGTTTGCTCTGTTTTTTTGTTAATTCTTTCCAATGTGTCAAGTAATTATCTTTTTGTTTTCTCATGATTTGGTTGGGTCTAATTGTGCTGTTGTCCTGGGGCTCTGTAGGGTGTGTTTGTGTTTGTGAACAGAGCCCCAGGACCAGCTTGCTTAGGGGACTCTTCTCCAGGTTCATCTCTCTGTAGGTGATGGCTTTGTTATGGAAGGTTTGTGAATCACTTCCTTTTAGGTGGTTGTAGAATTTAACGGCTCTTTTCTGGATTTTGATAATTAGTGGGTATCGGCCTAATTCTGCTCTGCATGCATTATTTGGTGTTCTACGTTGTACACGGAGGATATTTTTGCAGAATTCTGCGTGCAGAGTCTCAATTTGGTGTTTGTCCCATTTTGTGAAGTCTTGGTTGGTGAGCGGACCCCAGACCTCACAACCATAAAGGGCAATGGGCTCTATGACTGATTCAAGTATTTTTAGCCAAATCCTAATTGGTATGTTGAAATTTATGTTTCTTTTGATGGCATAGAATGCCCTTCTTGCCTTGTCTCTCAGATCGTTCACAGCTTTGTGGAAGTTACCTGTGGCGCTGATGTTTAGGCCAAGGTATGTATAGTTTTTTGTGTGCTCTAGGGCAACAGTGTCTAGATTGAATTTGTATTTGTGGTCCTGGTGACTGGACCTTTTTTGGAACACCATTATTTTGGTCTTACTGAGATTTACTGTCAGGGCCCAGGTCTGACAGAATCTGTGCATAAGATCTAGGTGCTGCTGTAGGCCCTCCTTGGTTGGTGACAGAAGCACCAGATCATCGGCAAACAGCAGACATTTGACTTCGGATTCTAGCAGGGGGAGGCCGGGTGCTGCAGACTTTTCTAGTGCCCGCGCCAATTCGTTGATATATATGTTGAAGAGGGTGGGGCTTAAACTGCATCCCTGTCTAACCCCACGACCCTGTGTGAAGAAATGTGTGTGTTTTTTGCCAATTTTAACCGCACACTTGTTGTTTGTGTACATGGATTTTATAATGTCGTATGTTTTACCCCCAACACCACTTTCCATCAGTTTGTATAGCAGACCCTCATGCCAGATTGAGTCGAAGGCTTTTTTGAAATCAACAAAGCATGAGAAGACTTTGCCTTTGTTTTGGTTTGTTTGGTTGTCAATTAGGGTGTGCAGGGTGAATACATGGTCTGTTGTACGGTAATTTGGTAAAAAGCCAATTTGACATTTGCTCAGTACATTGTTTTCATTGAGGAAATGTACGAGTCTGCTGTTAATAATAATGCAGAGGATTTTCCCAAGGTTACTGTTGACACATATTCCACGGTAGTTATTGGGGTCAAATTTGTCTCCACTTTTGTGGATTGGGGTGATCAGTCCTTGGTTCCAAATATTGGGGAAGATGCCAGAGCTAAGTATGATGTTAAAGAGTTTTAGTATAGCCAATTGGAATTTGTTGTCTGTATATTTGATCATTTCATTGAGGATACCATCAACACCACAGGCCTTTTTGGGTTGGAGGGTTTTTATTTTGTCCTGTAACTCATTCAATGTAATTGGATAATCCAGTGGGTTCTGGTAGTCTTTAATAGATGATTCTAAGATCTGTATTTGATCATGTATATGTTTTTGCTCTTTATTCTTTGTTATAGAGCCAAAAAGATTGGAGAAGTGGTTTACCCATACATCTCCATTTTGGATAGATAATTCTTCTTGTTGTTGTTTGTTTAGTGTTTTCCAATTTTCCCAGAAGTGGTTAGAGTCTATGGATTCTTCAATTGCATTGAGCTGATTTCTGACATGCTGTTCCTTCTTTTTCCGTAGTGTATTTCTGTATTGTTTTAGTGATTCACCATAGTGAAGGCGTAGACTCAGGTTTTCCGGGTCTCTATGTTTTTGGTTGGACAGGTTTCTCAATTTCTTTCTTAGATTTTTGCATTCTTCATCAAACCATTTGTCATTATTGTTAATTTTCTTCGGTTTTCTATTTGAGATTTTTAGATTTGATAGGGAAGCTGAGAGGTCAAATATACTGTTAAGATTTTCTACTGCCAAGTTTACACCTTCACTATTACAGCGGAACGTTTTACCCAGGAAATTGTCTAAAAGGGATTGAATTTGTTGTTGCCTAATTGTTTTTTGGTAGGTTTCCAAACTGCATTCCTTCCATCTATAGCATTTCTTAATGTTACTCAGTTCCTTTGGCTTTGATGCCTCATGATTGATTATTGCTCTGTTTAAGTAGACTGTGATTTTGCTGTGGTCTGATAGGGGTGTCAGTGGGCTGACTGTGAACGCTCTGAGAGACTCTGGGTTGAGGTCGGTGATAAAGTAGTCTACAGTACTACTGCCAAGAGATGAGCTATAGGTGTACCTACCATAGGAGTCCCCTCGAAGCCTACCGTTGACTATGTACATACCCAGCGTGCGACAGAGCTGCAGGAGTTGTGACCCGTTTTTGTTGGTTATGTTGTCATAGTTGTGCCTAGGGGGGCATATGTGGGAGGGAATGCTGTCACCTCCAGGCAGGTGTTTGTCCCCCTGTGTGCTTAGGGTGTCAGGTTCTTGTCCGGTTCTGGCATTTAGGTCGCCACAGACTAGTACATGTCCCTGGGCCTGGAAATGATTGATTTCCCCCTCCAGGATGGAGAAGCTGTCTTCATTAAAATATGGGGATTCTAGTGGGGGGATATAGGTAGCACACAGGAGGACATTTTTCTCTGTTAGGATAATTTCTTTTTGAATTTCTAGCCAAATGTAAAATGTTCCTGTTTTGATTAATTTAATGGAGTGAGTTAGGTCTGCTCTATACCAAATTAGCATACCCCCTGAGTCCCTTCCCTGTTTCACACCTGGTAGTTTGGTGGATGGGACTACCAGCTCTCTGTAACCTAGAGGGCAACCAGTGGGTCCGTCTCCTCTATACCAGGTTTCTTGCAGGATGACAATGTCTGTATTACCGATTTCTTTGGTGAAGTCCGGGTTTCTGCTCTTTAGGCCAAAGGCAGATGACCTCAGGCCTTGGATATTCCATGATAATATAGTGAAGGCTTTTTGTTCCATAGAGTGTCCAATGTTGTTGGTCGTGGTTTGGCCTCAGGCCAGTAAGTGTGAGCAGAGCCTGCTGAGCATCTGGTACATGCCATTGGCTTCGGCGAGTGTGAGAGTGGGGGTTGGGACTGTTTGCCCGCTCACTACCTGGGCGTATGTGTGGCTTCCATGTTGAGGCCCTCTTTGCGGGGGTGGGGTGCATGGGGTGGGCAGGAGTGGCATAGGTCTGACCTGGGTGGGCCTAAATGGGGTGTGGGCATGGTTGACGTGGGGGGGTGTTGATTGGTTGGGGTGGGGGTGTGGATGTGTCTGGGTGTACTGTGGTCTGGATGTAATTCCTCTTGGCGTGGGTCCTCTATGTGTAGGTCCAGGGGGGGGTCCTGCAGATCTGGGAGGGTGTCTCGCTGGTCTGGATGGGGTGTCTATTGATCTGTTGCTCCTGTGTGAAGTGTTGGGGATACGTTTGAGAGCGATGTCCTTTAGAGTTCGGGCAAAGGTGGGCACTGCTGCCTTGTAGAGGTGGACCTGGTCATAGAGGCTGTTCAAGTCCAGGGTGGAGTGGTGGGCCAGGAAAACGTTTGGTTTTGAGGCACAGTCACGGGAAATACTTGCATTTACCCGCTGTATTGTGGCAGGGTGGAAGTCTTTTCGTGGTAGCAGGGTGGAGATAACCACTTGTGCGTTGGGGAAAGTAGAAGAAGCCTTTTCAATCACTCTCTTCAGTGCTGTGGCCACTCTTTCCTGCAGTGCTCTCAGGTCGTTTGTGCCTGTGTGTATTATTATGTGGCTGGGTGAGCCTAGTTTGGCCTCAGACAGAAGGTCGAGGGCACGCTGGGTGTTTGGACACCAGAGTTTAGACACACTGTGTTTGGGAAAAAGTTTTTTTTCTTCTATATATTTCCCATTTGAGTCCATAAGTAGTACAATCTGTGTCTTGTGTTTGTCCTCAGTGGGTGTGGGGGGGTTGTCAAAAGGGCTATCAGGGTGGCTGACAGGGGGGGTGCTCAGAGGGGGTGAGAGCCTCTGGGCTTGGGGTTCTTCATTTGTCTGTTCTGCTGTGATTTCGACTCTATGGTCAGGGTCTGGTGTGGACTGTTCTGCTGTGGTGTCGACTCTATGTTCAGGGTCTGGTGTGGACTGTTCTGCTGTGGTGTCGAGACTTTTGTTGGGTGCTGAAGTGGGCTGTTCTGCTGGCTTCTCTGTGGGGGTGGCCACCTCTCTAGTGGGTTGTTCTCTGTCACACGCCGTCCCCATCAACTTCTCCTCCATCCCCCTCAACCTCTCCTCCACCAGCAGTCTGATACTCTCCTCTAGTGCTCTGTTCTGCTCCTCTTTCTCCTGTTGTATTTGTCTCACCACTGTCCAAAGTGCAGATATGTCTCTGTCCACCTCCAGCTCTCCGGGTCTGGTTAAGGGGCTGTTGTTGTGCTGGACTGTTGTCTGGGTCTGCGCTGACTGAAGTGTAATCACCTGCTGTTCCAGCTCCACCTGTCTTACCTCCAGCTGGGTGAATTTGTCCTTCATTTCAATGAGGGAGTGGTAATCTGTGCTGGGAGGTTGACTCTCCACTGGGGGTTGCTCATCTGTGGGGTTACATAATGAAGAGGTCTGGTCTGACCCGCTCTGTGTGGGGGTATCATTATCAAGGCAGAGCTTCTCCTGCTGGGCTAATTCTTTGATTAGGTGAAAGTCCAGCTGAAACTGTTTGTGGTTATTCTGTACCATTACTGATCCGGATTTATAG